>NW_016157111.1:546565-680588 GCF_001687245.7 Rhagoletis zephyria
AAACAGTAAGTGTGGCACCTTTCTGAAATCTTTATGAAATGAGCAATTTTTTATGTAAAGTAAAGTTATAGCTCAGTACATTTTTTTCACCACAGATAGTCAAAGTTGGAGAAGAAAATATCGAAAGGTTAAAAATCCCGAAATAGTCCTAATTTTGTGATGGTTCCTTAATATATTTTAACTACATTGCATTTGAGTATGGAGAGGCAACTATCTGGAAGTATTTTACATAAAAAATTTACTAAGTATTGCCCGGTTTGTAGTTGCAGTTAAAGAAAATACATGAAAAGGCACGATTTTTTTTTAAATTCGAAAAAATGTAAATATTTCAAAAACGGTGACACTTTTACCTGAAAATGTTTTGTTTATCAGGGAGCTCACCCCCCACCTACCTTCCCCTAAAGTTTGGCACGTTACTTCTGGGACACCCTGTATAAGAATTACCTAATAACTACTCTCATGATACCTCATTAGTGGTATTGCTTATATAGAAAAGTAGAAAAAGGGAGACTAACAAAAAACGACCTTAGAGAAATAATATATAAGATTGGGTGACCAACAACTTGTTAAAAATATAAATCACAACTCTCCAACCTGAGCTTAGCTTAGCAGTATATAAAGAGAATTGACAATAACAGATAGATGTTTGTGTATACGGCACAATGGCGTGATCCAGCAATTGTATAACGGCGTGACATATGTATGTATGTTGACTGCGCCAGATGCCCAATTATCAGTGATGCCAGATGATAATCTTCAACATTCCTCCCCGGCTGAACCTTCATGGTTCAGAAGCTCGACTTGTGGCTCGATGAGACGGCATACTTTCTGCACCGGTCGCTGGCACTTATGTTTAATGAACAGCCCTTCTGGTGTCTTCTTATTATCCTATACTATTGAATACAATAGTGAACACCCGCACTAAACCATCAGAGGATGGACATCTTCAATACGGCCCATTCGCCAATGCGTGGGAGGCAAATTCTCACTTTCGATTAACACAACATCGCCTAGCTGAATAGTTTGTCTGCGTCTCTCCCATTTATGTCATGCTTGCAAAGTCGTCAAATGTTCGCGCTGCCAGCGATTCCAGAAGTGCTCGAACTTTTTCTGTAATTGTTGCGCATATATCAGATGATTTTCGGGAACATTGCCAATAGGTGGATCGGGACGTGCGTTCAGCGGTCGACCAATCAAAAAGTCGCCGGGTATGAGCGCCAAACTTCCGCTGGGATCGTCATAAAGGGGAACGAGAGGCCTCGAGTTTAAGCATGCTTCGATTCGAATGAGCAACGTACTTAACTGATTAAAGCATAGGGTCTGACGGCCGATAATCCATACAGGTGCTTCGTGGCTGAACGTACAGCTTCCTCCCATAATCCTCCATGATGAGGTGCGGCTGGAGTGATAAATTTCCACTGCATACCAATTGATGCTAAATAAATATCGCACCATATGATTTGATCAAAGTTGTGGATCGCTTTCCTCCAAGTCGAACGTTGAATGGGCCAGAGTAGTCCAATCCGGTATGGGTGGCGCCACCATCACCCGCTATTTAGGAAGGGACGCCATCTGCTGCTGTTGGGTGGCCCGAGAATGTCGCCGGCATACAGCACATTGGTTTGACTTCACCAGTTGTCGGGCATGTATAATCCAAAATTTCGGTCGCACGTAGTAAAGCATCTCCTGTATCCCGCCATGCATACATCGTCGGTGAGCATCGATAACCAGTAATTTTGCCAAAGCGCATTTCTTGGCAAGAATTATTAGATGGTTCTGATCAGCTGGAAATTCTGCATTAGTTAAGCGTCCACCGAGCCATAGGATACCTCGTTCTAAGATCTAAGATAGGGTCCAGCGGGAGCAGTTTACTCGACGTGCCAACACTAGAAAGAGTCTTGAGTATATTAATTTCAGTTTGGTAGAAATTACCTTGACTTTGACGTATGTGAATTTTCAATACCCATTCCTTCTCCTCTGCTGTAACCACCTCGTTTGAGCGCAGCTCCCGAAAGATGGGAATTAGGCGTCAAATGCGTGCGTTCGTATTGAGTAGCGCTTCCAGTCGGCAAAATCTTTCTACCAAGGGAATTCGCAGTGTTCCAAATGACGTCATTAATAATCGCGCCTCAACTCCCACACCAAGAAAGATATTAAGTGCACGGCTCTCAATGATGAAGACTTGTTGTTCGTCATTTGTCAAGTCAGGGAGTTCTGATAACGCCTTCTCGACCTGATGAAAAAGGGTTGGGCCACCCCACCAAAGTAGATTATTTTCTATTTCCGATGCAGTTATTCCACGACTCGCACAGTCGGCGGGATTAAATTCGGATATAATGTGGCGCCAGGTACCGGAGTCTGATTTCGATTGTATGTATGCTACGCGGTTAGCTACAAACTGTTTCAATGAAGCCGGATGTCGACGAATCCAGTGAAAGACAATCGTGGAGTCCCTCCATAAGTTACATGTAGCATCCTCCAAACGAAGAGCGCGACGTACATTATACATGAGTGTGGTTAGGAGTTGTGCGGCAGATAGCTCCAGACGGGGAATAGCTGCCACTAGGATGAAATGCGACTCCCCGTTGAGATCAATGCACTCTTTGTAAACAACTGCGGCATAAGCCTTGGTGCTCGCATCACGAAACTCGTGAAACGTTGGTATTGACGTTTCTGAAATGCCCAGCCAACGTGATATTCTAACTCGTTCGAGTGAAATGAGACTATCTCGAAATTTCAGCCAAATTTCCGGTAGCCCAGATGGCAAATTGGAATCCCAACTTAGTTTGGCCATCCTAAGCTTTTGAACCAGTATTTTCGTTGTCACGAAAACCGGGGCCAATAACACCAATGGATCGTATAGCCTGGCAATATCACTTAAGACCGTTCGTTTAGTAGGACTGCTATGAACTTTACATACCTTAACCTTAAAAAACAAAAGATTTGTGATGGGATTTCAATGCAGGCCTAGTACCACCTAGTACCGTAGTGTTAGAATCGCCCAAGTTCCTCTCCACGTTCGACGTTTTCGCGCTGTTGAGCGCTGCTATTGTTTGCGTGCTTTTCGAGTTCCACTTTTCTAACTCAAATTTACCTTGCCGGAGAATGTCACCAACGTCGCGCGCTTGATTGATGGCCAGTTCTGCGGTGTGAACACTGTCTAAGTAGTCGTTGACATAGAAGCTTTGGAGAATGCTGTCTCATGCTGCGGTTCCCCGGCTGACGTCAGCGATAACTCCCTAATTATCAAGAGCACATAGCTTCAATGTCCGAATGGCGTTGAAAGGCCCACTTGCCATACCGTATGCTACAGTTTTGAGCTGATAGGTAGGGTTCATGAGGGGGTTTTCTCCAAAGAATCTGCTGTCACTTTCGATGCATTGGGTCCACCAGTACTTGCCGGAACATCTTCGTTATATCTGTAGTAAGGGCTAAAGCATAGAGGCCGAATCGATGAAGGATGTCAAATAAATTATCTTGCAGTGGTGGCCCAGAATATTGCGTATTGTTCAAAGACACACCGGTTGATGCTTTTGCTGAAGCATTGAACACCGCACGGAATTATTCGTAACCGCGTGATGTGGTATGTAAAAGCATTGACTCGGATTTTCATCGGTGATGTCGACAGCCTCCACGTTCCCTAGATCCTCATACTCGTGCGTGAACCGAATATAATTCTCCTTCGTTGTTGAGTCGATTGCGTCTTCTATCGAGTTGAAGAAATTGTTGCAGGGCAGCAGGGTGTGACCTCCGAAGCGCGGGTGCATCGGGACGGAATGGTATCTGTACACAGTATTAACCATCTGGACATCGCGTGACAGTCTCGCAAAAAATGTCTTCACAAACGTCTATTTCGAGCATTGTTCCGCTAGATGGCTCTTTGATCTCCCAGAACCACTGTAAAAGTTGATGTATAGTGCTATCGTCATTGCCGACGTCCACTACCAATGAGCAGAGTGGCGACGCGGATGTATTAGATGCTGCTGGACCAAGTACTATCCAACCTAAACGCGTATTCAATGCACATGGTTCATTCTGGGCTCCAACTATTACGTCATTTAATATAAGTGACGGCCAGATGTCCGCTCCAAGGAGTAAATCCACCGGCCCTGGGACACCAAATGTTGGATCAGCTAATGGAAGATCACGTAAATGCTGAACGACGATCTGTTAGTTGTTTATCGGAGGGCGGTGAAAATTAATGATGATGCGCTAATCACAAAGAAAAATTTTTGCAAAATCTGATGAGAAATTTAAAAGTAAATTTGAACCAAAATATAAAAAGGTTTTATTTGGGAAGAACATTCTTTAGAAACCGATTTTTAAATCGCAAGATTGCATTCAAAATAAGAAAACAAAAAAATAACAGAATAATGCGCCCGTGGTTTTTATTACAAAATGAAAAGAACAATTAAGATGAAATCTCCTTTAACAGTTTACATTTTAAATATTTTTAATAAAAAAAGGTGCAAACCACGTAAGAAAAAAAGTACCAAGCACTGATAATGGTTTTTCATTTGAAATGTTATTACATTGGTATAAATATGGGAAAGAAAATACTCCGATTTATTGTTTTAATATTATCGAAGTGGCAAGGCCGTTGATAATACTCACAATTTATGAAACTTTAGAAAATTTTATTATCCGTCAAAAGTTGTTTATTGAAATTACCTTCCTTTTTGTATCATGCCGTGATCCAGCAACTGTATAATGGCGTGACATTCCAGCAAATGTGTAATGGCGTGACATACTTATGTATATATGTTGACTGCGCCAGATGCCCAAATATCAGTGATTCCAGATGATAATCTTGAACAGAAGCTCTTGGCTTGGCTTAAATTAAAGCTAGACCTCTCGACTACTATCTCTGAAAATGCCATTACTGCACCTTGACTTAATGGAAACTTAGTCATTTGTTATATACTCTTATTTGTTTTTATTTTTATATATGTTTTTAAATGAGGAATAAAATTTTTTAAAGTTTACTATGGGCTTCAAAGAGAAGTGTCATTGACATTGGTTATTGTGGTACACAAACTGTACATTAAATTCTTGTACAAAAATATATCTTTCTCATGATTCTAGAAAATTATAAATATAGTAAAATATTATAAAATTATCACCACCACTAGCGGAAATTACGACATTATATACAAATGAGCCACAATACCCGCTGGTGTAATTTTTTAATTTTGTACGTTTCAAAAAATAAATAATATGCATTCGAAACCTAAAAAAAATAAAAAATAAAATTATATACCGCGCTTTTATAAATGGACTAAAAATTAAAAAATAATATATCTCAGTCCCATAGAATTTGTTTTGATAACTTTTAATTTTGAAATTTTAGCAAGTTATTATAAGCAATTTATGAGAGTGACGACGAAAAACGTGGAGCGTATGCATTACAAAGCATTAGATTTAATTGACAGTAGTTAAACTACATAACATACACCTAAAATTTCTACAGAGAAATTACAAATTTGAGATCGATTTTAAGCGGTCGTTATTCGTATACCCACATACATACATATAACATATTACTCTTCATATCGCCCAACGCTTTTCATTTTCAATCTCATAAATTGTTTATAATGACTTTAGCTAAAGTAGTATTTTTATTTTATTTATTTTCAACTCTTTAGTCTTGTTTCTATAAAATTTTGCTATAGATATTAAAATAATTCAACCTGCATTGAAAAGCGAACAGAAGACTATAGCCGTCATCGATTCGCCAACAGTGAGCCAGTAGCAAAACGAACGAAACAAACTCGCTATCCATCCATGCTAGCTAACTTGCTTTGCTAGCTAACTTTGTTGTTGCTTTCACATGCAAAATTTTTCGTTAAGCGACAGGAACTCGAACATAGCAAGCAGCGAAGTGGCGAATCGATCGCGGCTATTTTCATTTAAAGAAATGGCGTATCGTCCATTTCCGCTGTAGCCTAACTTCGTCCGGCGGGGCGCCATCTATTTCTAGAGTTTTTCTTATTGTATGTATTTGATATGATACATACGACGAGGTTGATATCTAGAGTAGGTTTGCCATAAATACCTTTGCTATATTTATATTATAAATGGGGGTCTGGACACACAACATTGCAAGTTATAAAAGCGTTGTAAAAAATACACTTTTATAAAAAAAAACGTGTAATGTGCAAATATAGGAAGTTGACACTAAACGTACGTTTTATAAAGTGCACGCAATCCCTTCATCAAAAGGGGTCAAAATTTAATGCATAATATAATATCTTTTCAAACTCAATTTTTGGCTGCAATTTTTTATATACTTACATATTTATTGGCATCCCTTCACAGAGTTCATTTGTGCTGGAATCGCTATTTTAAATTACTCTCACTTTACTTTTAATAGGTGGAACCCATTACCCGCTGAATCCACAATACCTTCGTTCCCCTAATTGCGAAGAACACAATATTGTACCATTAAGCTATTTCAATAAAAAAGTTTTACTGATATCTTAATTTTTTTTTGTTTTTTATGGCCTTTTAACCATTATATTCAACAAAACAATAATTTACCCATAGCTATGCATAGGTAGAATTTACATCTACTATCACCACATCTCGTTACCGCGGTCACTGGGATATGAACTATTAGAAACGGCCACAAACTCAATAAAAATTGTTGACATTGTTTTTTACCATTGTTGTCTTAAACCAAATGATGGCACATTTTTATGTGTCTTTCCCTCCAGCATGGGGGGAAGGGGGGGTTTCAACCCTGAAAACCCCCCCATGCGGCCGGGCCTGGGTGGTCCTTAAATGTAGGAAGCAAATTTTTGCATTAAATTTCCTAAGCCTCAGCCCCTACGTCGATGCTACTATATCACAGATATCACATGTAAATTTTGGTCCACATTGTAGACGGCTAATGCGTGTCGCACAGGGGGCATAGTTCAAATTCCTCTATGGAGACTCAAAAAATTTAAATTAACTTTTTTTCGTCTAATACTCGAAATCGATACAACTATAAACGAAGATATCACATATAAATTTTGGTTCCGATTGAAGTCGGTTAAGGTGTGTCGCTCAGGGGTCAAAGTTCAGACTACCCTATGAAGACGTCTTGACCGACTCCAATCCGGACCAACATTTATAAGTGATATCCTTGATTTTAGTAGTATCGATTTTGGGTATTAAATGAAAAAAATAAATATCTTTAATTCCAAGTATGTATGTATACCGATACTTTTCTTTCTCCGATACCGATACACTCTTGAAATACTTTTTTTAAATGACACGATGGTATGGGCCGTCAGTCGAAAGGTCTAGGACGGTCGTCACTTTCTTGGGGGTGTTTTCCGTCCACATTCATTGCTGGAATACGACTATACTACGACAGTCGGGCTGATGGGTTTGACATTGGTCTCACACCATTGCTCGGATCGCCTTCTGAGCTGCCTCTCTTTCATATAAATGACTCCAACTCCATGGTGTAACAGCATATGCCGAGGGATGCATGGCCTGGGGGGTGCCTGGTTCCTAGTATGTCGACTCTGGATACCGATCGTCCTCCAGTTTCAACCAGACTTGTCGTGGGATCAGGATTACCGTACTTTTCCCATTTCCCGGTTACTCGTGGGAATCGCACGCAAAATCAAATTCTAAAACAAACAAAAGTTATCCAGGTGGAGCTCCAATACCATCACTTCCGGACCAAGCCTACCGCTACCTCTGGCGGAGTCAGTGGGCACGCGAATGGAGGCTCAGAAGTGTCGTCGGAAGCCATTGGGCTTCCTAACTCCGCCTGTTTATCAGGAGCTCTGGAATTAGTAGCGGAACCTTTGTCGACCTAAGCTGCTGGAAGTCTGGTGTCCGAAGTTTCTTCTCAAAGACTGATAGCACGTTATCCTAGACGACATCAGCTACCTCAGGACTAACCGAAGTCGGCACCTTGGTACAAGGAGTAAAAGTGCTCGTAAACGATGAGATCAACTCTCATGAGAGTTACGCCATGTTGGTGTGCGAATTCTCATGGGTTTTTACACGCACATTCATTCTCACTGGTATTTTGTTCTTAAGAAAATTTTTTCGGTTTTTCACTCGTTGCCATGTCTGTTTACACGAGGAGCTCTCACGCGGCCATATTTAAGAGAAAAATATGTAATAGTATAAAATACCGAATAAATATTCTGGGAGCTATATCGGGATCTTCAGGATTTTTTGGACTATTTTTGGGGGTTTACGGAACTACCTCGAGATTATGTAGATTCTCGGCGCTTTATAGGGATCTTCGGGATTTTTACACTATTTCGGAATTTTTAGGAGTACTTCGAAATTTTCGGAATTCCCAGGACTACATCGGAATTTTCGGCATTCTCGGAACTATAGTGGGATCTTTGCGCAACTTCGGGATTTTTGGCACTAATTTAAGGTTTACGAAACTATCTCGAGATTTCGGAGATTCTCGGCAATTTATAGAGATCTTCGAGACTACTTCGGGAGTTATAGACTACTTCAAGATTTTCGGGATTCTCGGGACTCGGGATTTTTAGAACTATTTCGGGATTTTCGGGTCAACTTGAAGACTTTGGTATTCTCGGCACTATTCTGGGATCTTCTGGACTACTTCGAAATCCTAAAATCTCGCAGTAGTCTCGAAAAATCCGACATATTCGCAAAATTTCCGAATTAGTCACAATAATCTAAAAATAGTCCAAATATCCCGAGGTAGTTGCGAAGATCGCAATATAGTGCCGAGAATCTCGAAAATATGGAAGAAGTTTGAAAATCCCGAAATACAGTAGAATCGCGGAAAAGTTAACTCGCGCAAAAGTTAATCGCTCGTCTGATTTAACCGAATTTCAGCGTTCACGTACCGCTATAAAAGTTAACTTTTGGGTTAACTTTTCTGAGCTTATAAATTCTTCAAACCAACTATTTGTTTGACAACAAAAACAAGCCCGACCTCAATTTGTTTACGGGTATTCCCCGAGTATCTTTTTGTCATGAGCGTTTGAATTTGTGAATTCTGTATTGTCTGAGTGTTTAAAAAATGTCAACAAATCAGAGAGTCATCGCAAACAAGATTAAATCTACATCAAAAAGCTCTTTCAAGATTCTACAGTAGTTCCAAAAATTCCGATGTAGTCCCGGGAATCTCGAATTAGCCTCGAATATCAAGAAGTAGTCGCGAAAATCCATAAACAGTGCCGAGAATCCCCGAAATCTCGAGGTGGTTTCGTAAACACTAAAGTAGTCCCAAAAATCCCGATATATCCCCCATAATCCCCAAAATCTCGAAAAACACGTAATAGTCGCAAAAACCCCGAATTAGTCCCAAAAATCCGAAGAGGTCCTGAAAATCCCGAAATAGTACCGAAAAACCCGAAGATTTTCGTAGAACTGGAAGTTGGAAGATACAGGTATCTTATTTGCGTTGCATAAGAAAAATATTGTTTAGTTGAAAGATCACAAATTGATTCGCTCTACAAATCAAATTAAAAATAAATTTGATTTCTTATTTGGGTGATACACCAAAAATAAAAGTTTTTTAGGATTTGATTCAACTTTCAATTCAGAAATAAATTTGATTTATGGATTTGTGATTTGACTAATTTAAAATCACGCAACCCTGTTATGCGTTATTAGGCATCTCATACAGTGTACAGCTGAGAAAAGAATGTCTCAACATGTAGCATATGAGAGCTGAGAATATGAGTGGGAGTGTAAGAAAACTCCTAAACATACTTGTTACACGAGTGAGAATATTCAAGTCATGAGAACTTATGAGAATTCCATGATAAGAATGAATACCCACTCTTATTACTAATTAGAGTCTAATTATTAGTCGGTGAGAATGAGTGTGAATTCCTATTCTCAAGGGATTTACTCTCATCGTTTACGAGCACCTTAACTTTTAACCCTACTTCTGGCTTCGTACTCTTAAACTTTCGAGAGAGGAGAGTTTTAAAGCGAGCTCTAGATCGTGGGAAGTCCAGGGAGGAGGCTCTACAATTCGCCAAGAGCATTTCAACTTCCGATGGGAAGCTGAAACGGGTGCGCTCCGAGGAGCAATCCCCTCGTGACACTGTCACAAAGAAGCCTCGAGAGGCTCATATGGAGCCAATGAAAGCTGCCTACAGCAAGGTTGCGAGTAGTGTCCGTTGACCCCGTCAACAAACCACTTGGAGCGGAGCAACTGGTTCCGTGGAACTCACCGTACCTTTTAGAATATCTTTGAAGTCGCCAAGCACGATTTTGATATTATGACGGCGGCAGCGCTCGCACGTGCGCTCAAAGAAGAAGAGATCCTTGAATGCCTCATCCTTCTCTTCCGTCGGGGCATGGGCGCAGATGAGCGAGATGTTGAGGCTTTGCCTTGCTTCTTTACTGGAAGTGTTTTTACGTGGCGGGTCCCAAACCCAGCGCACAACCCATTGCTGGGACTGGGGTGGTGTCGCAACCAAACGTTTATATAACGAGCCGCTTGCTCCAAGCAGACACCCGCTTGCAGCCGCACCTACTGGTGAACAGACGCTGCAGACTTCAGTGAGCCCTTAAACCGAATAAGTCGGAGTGGCCCCACCCTCCCTCTCTTTCTGCCGTGACCCGGGCTCCACTCGGATTAGTTACCGCATCTTGCACATGGGTTGCTCACGTTCAGTGTTGCCAGAACTTTTTGGTGTGACCGGCTAGATTGGACAAAAACAAACGGCCAAATGTTACAACTAGAATTCACATGTTTTATTTAAATACAAAAATTACAATTAGAAAGACTAGTAAATCCTTAAATTTTTTTCGGTTAACGAAGATTATACGTAGCTAAGCTGTACACCACTTTATTTTTGTTTAACAAAGGAAACTGTCGTTATACGTAGCTAAGCTTTACATCAACATTTGTAGTAGGTTGCTTTTTGACCTGCAAAATGGCTATATTATATTTGCTTAGTCGGAGGGCAACATTTTAGAAAATGAACACGTAAAGCTGTGAGAGGGCTGAGGAAAACAGGGCAACATTATTTCGAGAAAAGAAAACGCAATGATACAAAAACAGAAGGTAGTTTAATTTATTGACATTCCTGGTTTTTGCCGACCACTTCATTTTTAACAAGTTTGTGACATTTAACTAAAATCTTGCTACCAGATTCACTAGCAGCAAAATTTTTGTTTCTTGAACAAGTAAAAGAAAATTTTGAAGTTAGTGAAGTTGGATGAAAATATTAAATGTCTTGCTACTCCAAACTGCCAGAATTCGGTATACCTGAGCAAAGGTTCGCAAATGAAGTTTTTTGCTTTTCACGGGATAGAGTACGTAATACGATCTAATGCAGTTTGATAACAAATTGCTGACGAAAAATATTTTTAAACCTCTAAACGATGCATCGTTATCCGTGGATGAGGGAGGAGATTGAGTTAAAATGATGCTGCAACATTACCAATTTTTGGATTATCGGTATTTTCTGATAAATGAAAATTTATATGCATAAATATAAGCACGAAAATATGTATTTGTGACAAAAATTATCCACATAAGATGAAAACTACTGCAGTTTCATTTTATAAAAGGTTTGTTTATAGAAAAATGCATAAGTAAGACCGTTCGGGTACGGTTCGGTTATTTGTACTTTGCCTTTGGGTTATCGTGTCCAAACGCGTGACCCGAATGAAAAAAATTTTACATACACGTCTAGCAAAAGATTTCTGCTTAAAAATTCACTTTTTTTTTATAAATTTGGCCGTGGATTTTGCGCAAAAATACTGTGGATGGCGTAACCGGAGTTAGGCTGATGAGATTATTTTACCTAGCGCGGCCGAAGGCCACCAACGTGGATATAATAACAAAAATAAAGTATGTTTGAACGGTGATGCAATTATTTACAGGTATTGTCTTCCCAGAGAGTTTTGCTTCACATCGAAATTCTGCTCTTTTAATTTCTAAGAGTTGCTAATAAAACTTCACACTTAAATTTAAGACATTCATAACAATAATTTTATGAAGAAAATCGCCGCTACGTCCTCCTAAATATAAACTATGATGCGACACTTAAGCAAGTTTTGCCTATTTTTTTCTCTTTTTCAAATTCTTGCTTTTCCACAATAGTTTTTCATTAAAAACGGCCTCAAGCTCAATAAAAATTGTTGGTTATTTTTCTTTGGTTTATTTAATGTTTATTATTTTTTTATGAATATGTAGCTGATTACTTAACAAACACCATATACCACATGTAGATTTCAGACTTTGTGTAAAAATTATGAAAATTCTGCAAAATTTCAGCAAAATTTGTAATTTTTTAATCAGCTAAAATGACGCGTCCCAGTTTATATGTATTTGGGTCGCTCGCTTAAAACAAAAAACATTGGAATCGGTTAACTATCTGAAGACTTTTCGGGTTTCGGGTTAGAAAAAATTGCCTTTCAATTTTATATGACACAGTCCGACTTGAAAATTTTCTCCGAGATGAGACTAGCCATTTTTAAGAGATTTTGGATCACTAAATTTTTAAAAATAGAAACTTATATATTTGAATTTTAATAAAGTAAGGAGAATAGCCAATACCAAAATCGGCTAAAAACGGCAATTTTTTTTTTTTGCAAAACGGCTAACAAATCGGCTGCCGGCTAAACCAATTTTCTCCTGCTGTTTGCTATCGTAACCAGCTAAATTTAGCCGCAAAACGGCTAAAATGGCAACACTGCTCACGTTGCCCAGAGTGCGCGAACGAGGACGCAAGAGTCGGGATCGAGTATAGCCATGCACCTGTAACTGCATACCCAATTGCACTCTAATTTAATTATCTATATATAATACTTGAAGGGATTTTTTTGTTCAGGTCACCAGATCTACACCGTTCATTCGATTTAAAAAAATGAGGTCTCGAATGAAAGGGCTCGGGCTGTAGAAGTGCTATAGGGTTTACTTTTTGGAAAAGAGTTGCCACCTTTTAATTAGTACAATTTGGGTATCAATCTAAATTGTTTTGAAAAGGTTTTTTTTTTATTACATGCAAGGGGTTGCCACCTGTTTAAAAAATCTAATTCAATTTCACTTATGGAAATTGGATAAGTTCATCACAGTATTGGTATCGGGCGGGAGAGGTTTAAGTAGGTTTTAGTTTGGAAATATTTTGTGGAGGGTTCTCCCCTAAAAAGTTACTAAGGTATGTAAAATATTAAAACATGGATGTCAAGCAAAAGTGAGTTGAGAGATTTACTTTGAGCATCCATACTATTTTTGTGGTTTGAAATATTAAATTCAAATTGAACTAAATTAATAAAAGATGGGTATCAGTCGAAATAATTTTCAAAAAGGTTTATTTCTAATCTTCATGCAGGAGGGTTGTCACCTGTTCAAAACATCAGGTTTAAGGTGAATTAAAGCAATTGAGTAATGAAAATATAAATGGGTGTCCGACGATAGAGGTCTAAGAACGTTTCAGTTTAAAAATATTTTAAAGAGGGTTGCAACGTAATTGAAGTGGAATTTAATTCAACTATGCACAAGGTGTATTAAATATCAATATATGGGTGCCTCACTAAAGAGCGTTAAGAAATCTTTAGAATATTTTTGAGGTGTTTGAAGAGGATTGCCACCTGTTTGAGAATATCCAAATTAATTACTTATATGTTAAATGCATTATTAAAAAATGAGTTTGAAAATGCTTTTTCTCTTAGCATTATTTAGAAGGCTTTCCACGAGTCTAAAAATCAACATCCACTTAATTCATCAGTTAGTTGAATTATATATGATAATGCTAGGAAAAAGAGAAAGGTTTCCATCTGTTTAAAAGTCGCATTTAGTTAACTTTTACTCAAGTTATATGAAATATTAAAAAATGAAAGCCAAAAGTGGTGTATATACGGTTTATGGAGAATTTTGTTCGCTTTCATTTGTATTACGATTGTTGAATTGGTTTTGTAAGATATAGGTGGTTAAGTGGAACCTTTTTTTAAGCTGAACAACGGTAAATTGAAAATATCTCGAAAACTTATCCATAGAATAAAAAATTAACTCGATTTTCGGAATCAGCGGGCGATTGTACATAGGAATTGTATAGTGGCATCTATTGAAAATTTTTGCTGTAAACTAGTGTTATTATAAGGTTAGAACTAGTTTTTTATGTTTTTCCATAAATGGGAAATTTCGAGTTAATATGCTTTTGAATAAAGTATGCGAAATGTACAAAATAATATGTTAGTTCGCTTTATTGATCTTTAATGTTAAGAAATAATAACGTCTGGAGCAAATAAATGAATTGCGAATTTATATTTAAACTTAACTTTTTCAGCTTTTTGTTTATCTATTCCTCTGGAAAGGGATATTTTAGATATAAAGCCTTTTGAAAACCATTTCGATTGATATCCATATTGTAATAATTCATTTAACTTATTAAATAATTTGAACAGAATTTCCAACAAAAAATTATAAAAAGATCTTACTAGAAATGCACAGAAAAAGCCCTTTAATTTGATGCCTCATTTTTTTAAATCGAACTCACAGTGCAGGTTTGATAACACAAGAAATGCCTTCGCGTAGTACATATATATGTTACCGGCCAAACCCGATCTTAGGACAAACTAGTTTCTTCTGGGCGAAATTAGTTCTATCTAGATCCGATACACCCGTCTAACGTAGGGCTGCCAGACGTCCTGATTTTCCAGGATTTGTCCTGATTTAGACAAATTGTCCTGGTGTCCTCTTCCACACTTAAGTTGTCCTGTTTTTTTTTTAATGAAGGTCGATGCAGACAATCCCTTAATTTTTAGCAGATTTTTGCTATATAAAAGCTTTTAGTCATTAGAATTCGAAAATTGAAACCAAAGGTATTTTCTAACATGTTGAATATTTGGTGAGTTTACCTGCTTTCTGTTTAGTTTACTTGGTTAAAATCTTGATTTTTTTTAGGCAAATGCCAAAAAAGTGTAAGTTCCATCAGGTACACGGCTGAGGGGTGATACACAATTATTACCCAGTAGATAATTTCAGGAGATAAAATCTCATCCACATCTCATAAACTGAGGGGCAGCTGCTTTTAAAAAAGAGCTTTCAGAAGGGCTTTTGTAGGACGCCTTTTGAAGTTTTTTGAAAATTTTTCTTAATTCATAAAAATAATTCTTCTTTAAGGAATTTATTTAAGGTTCATATCAAATAGTTTTATTTAGATTTAAAATGCTTATTGAATCTTATTTTTAATGCTAAGTCATATAAACATATACTTAAGTACATAATGAAGAATAAAAATGTATGCATCATTCGAAAGTGCTTGAATGAAGAATGAAAATTTATTCGATATTTGAAACTACTTGAATGATGAATAAAAATTTATTCGTTATTTGAAATTACTTGAATGATGAATAAAAATTTATTCAAAGTGCATGAATGAAGAATAAAAATTGATTCCTCATTCAAAATTGTTGAAAAGACGAATGAAAACTTATTCTGCTTCTAAGCATGTTTATTTTATAGTAAATAAAATTTTTATTCAAATAAATGGCCATAAACGATCTTCCATACCAAATTACTTCGTTGTAATTTTGTAAACACGTGCTTGCGCTGGATTTCGGCTTTTGAGTAACAGATGGCGCAATATTTATAACCTAATCGCATACATACGTACATTAGACTGCATCACCAAAAAAAGTTGCGGTTTTTCCGCCGGGATTACAAAATTATATTTTAAGACGTCCACCAAAATATTTCGGAAAAATAGAGCTGGACCGATTTGAAAATACCTCCAAAAATTAAGTTTTTTATGAATAAAAATAGTTTCTTAAAGAACTTTTTGAAAAAAGTCCCCTCAGATGACAAATTAGATTAAGCTTAAAAAATCTGCATAAAAATATTCAAAAATCTTTTCAGCGGAATCGTAAGAATGAGACTTTGATGCTGTTTTTTTTACTTTTTTCACAGATTGGTTTACGAATAACTTGATTAACTGTGCAAAAATGTTCTGATTTAGACTTGTGGGATCTCGGCAGAAATGTATTTTTACACTCTTTTTATTTCTGGTCAAAACAACGTCATTCGTGTCCATCTTGTTTTTTCGAATACCAACACATCTTAATTCAACTTTGAACGACGTTCGTTCATGCTACCTTTCTCTTCCATCCTTTGAATGAGTTTATTAGCAAAGAAATAAAAAGGGTGAGAAAATACCTTTCCAATGATACCTCTTAAGTCTAAATCGGAAGAGTTTAGGTTCAGTTATTCAAGTTTTTCCTATACTAATCTTTGAAATAAGTTAAAAAACAGCATCAAAAATCTCATCATTACGATTCCGTTCAAAATTTTTTTTAAATTTTTTTAAATATTTTTATGCAAATATTTTAAGCTTAAACCGTTTTGGCATTTGAGGGGATTTTTTAAAAAAATCTTTAAGAAACTACTTTTATTCATAAAAAACTCCATTTTTGGAGGTCCAGCTCACTTAAATCTTAATATTTTTCCGAAATATTTTGGTGGACGTCTTAAAATATAATAGATTTTATAATTCCAATGGAAAAATAGTATAGATTTTTTTTTGTATGGGGAGTGATGCAGTCTAACGTACATATGTTGATTGCAGTTAATGTGGATCTGTTATTCTTTTAGTAATCTATGTATGCATGTACATACTAGGGATGTTGCGGAATTTTAGACATCCGCGGAATGCGAATTCGAGTTAAGTTGTAGGGAAATAATGAACATCTATCTCCCGGGACTAATTCCAGGACCCAGGATTGTAATAACGAGATTCCAAAAATCCTGGGATCGTAAAACTCGAAAAATGTACATCCCTAACACATACCATACATATATACATAACACATACAATTTTCAACCCTTATTTTGAAAATTCAATTTAAGAAAAACAGCTTATGACCAAAGGATGACAATAAGTGTATTTTTTCTCGTAAATGCTTGGATCGATAAATACTATCGAAAAAAATATCGATAAAAAAATATAATCGATAAATAATATCGCTAACAAAATCGATCCTAGAATCGATAAAAATATCTATAAAAATTCCGCAACAAAATCGATAAATAATCGATAAAGGAATTTATAAAAATATCGATAACAAAATCGATAAAAATATCGATAGCAAAATCAATAAAAGTATCGATAAAAAAATCGATAAACATATCGGTAACAAAATCGATAAATAATATCGATAACAAAAGCGGTAAATAATATCGATAACAAATCAATAAAAATATCAATAACAAAATCGATAAATATAACGATGAAAATAAGTGACAAATCCTACCAAACCGACGACCAATCTATTGCATATACATATAACACATGTATATGTAATCGATAAATAATATCAATAACAAAATCGATACTAAAATAGATAAAAATATCGATAACAAAATCGATAAGAATTCGGTAAAAACCCAATCGATAAATAACCGATAACAAACTTGATCAAAATATCAGTAACAAAATCGATAAAAATATCGATAACAAAATCGATAAGAATTCGGTAAAAACCCAATCGATAAATAACCGATAACAAACTTGATCAAAATATCAGTAACAAAATCGATAAAAATATCGATAACAAAATCGATAAGAATTCGGTAAAAACCCAATCGATAAATAACCGATAACAAACTTGATCAAAATATCAGTAACAAAATCGATAAAAATATCGATAACAAAATCGATACTAAAATCGTTATGAATATCGATAACAAAATCGATAAAAATATCGATAACAAAATTGATACTAATATCGATAACAAGATCGATAAATAAACGATACTAAAATCGATAAAAATAGCGACTAAAAAATCGAGAAATAATATCGATAACAAAATCAATAACAAAATCGATAAAAATATCGATAGCAAAATCGATAATGAAAATAAGTGACCAATTTTAAGAAATCGACGACCAATCGATTCATATACTTTTTTCTCGTAAATGCTTGGATGGGGTGCTAGCACACACAATTTTCTACCCCTGTTTTGAAAATTAAATTAAAAAAAAACGGCTAATGACCAAACGATGAAAATAAGTGAGAAATCCTGACTAATCAATTGCATACATTTATTTTTCGTAAATGCTTGGATACACAGATGGAGCCGGTTTAGTGGCCCTATAAGCACGGTGACCATTCGTCCGGGACAGGCCTCTTTTTTGACCCATAGTCCTGGCAATTTATTTATTTTATACGGGACGCCAAATGTTCTGTATTTCTCTTAATGTCCTGTATTTGTCCCGTATTCGGTGTTTCGACCCCTTTACAGCTCATTAAAATGGCATGCCTATGACGAGTTTTAAGTGATGTTGGTATATGATTCTAGTTTTCTCCATAAACAGTTATTTTCTTATCTTAATGATTCGAATCGAGGAATACATACAGTGACCAAAATAGAAATTAGGACTCGATATTTTAGTAAGTTTTGGCTATATTTCCTGGTTTATTTAATGTTTATTGTTTATTTTATTAAAGTAAAGCTCTGTTCCTAACAAAAACCATACAATAAAATTTTTCAACTTTGTGCAAAAAACTATAAAAGTTAATTCTGCAAGGTTTCACAAAACTTGCAATCGTTTTAATTAGAATCTTTAAAAATAAATTGGTTTGCCGTTTTGTAACTCATTAAAATTGAGTGTTGTAGTGTGCGAGTGGAAAGAGCTGCTCATTTGCTTCTCTTTTAAAAAAAATGGCCAAACATACTTACTTTGTATGAAAAGAATGTGTAACACCGTTAATGCGTATCGCCTTGGCGATTTAAGATTGCACTTTATTATAGTAAAATTTGCCAGATTTCACGGGGTAAAAATCGCGAGAAAATTATCCTACAAATTTGTGATGTTACTATAAGGATACTGTTTCAGGGCTAATACATCTAGGATCATTGAAGGAGGCTTTAAGAGCTGTAAGCTGTTATGGAGCAAATTTGAAAAATTATTTTTTGTCCCGTATTTGGCTCTCATAAAAACGGTCACCGTACTTATAAGTTTGTTTTTCGTTATGCAAATAAGCATACAAATTCTCTGTTTTTGGTGAAGCAAGTAACATAAATTTTTTTTTATAACTACGGATTTAATTAAAAAAATTTATTCATTTTCAAATAAAAGTTCAAAATATAACAGTTGTGTTTATTTTTGATGCTTTTTCTGCTTGGCAACTCAAATTGTTTCTGCATTTTTTTATGCCCGAGCACACTTGTGTACAAGGGTATTATAACTTTGTTCACATAACGGTTGTTTGTAACAGGCAAAACGAATCGAGATAGATATAGACAAATGTATACATAAATGATCAGAATGAAAAAAGAAATCGATTAAGCGGTGACTGTCTGTCCGTCCGTCCGTCCGTCTGTGCACACGATAACTCGAGTAAAAATTGAGATATCTTAACGAAACTTGGTACGTGAACTTCTNCGCCTACACAGGTAATTTTCAGAAATACGAAAACTGCGATATTTCAGTAACTACTGAAGATTAATCACTCAAAATGGATATTTACAATAACTTTTAGACGAAAACAAGAATATTATAAATTTTGGGAAAATGGTCGTGGCCACGCCCACTTATGGTTACATGTGTATACACCAATTTCTTCCAAACTTGGCACAGTTGTTGGCCTTGGTACAGCANACAGGTAATTTTCAGAAATACGAAAACTGCGATATTTCAGTAACTACTGAAGATTAATCACTCAAAATGGATATTTACAATAACTTTTAGACGAAAACAAGAATATTATAAATTTTGGGAAAATGGTCGTGGCCACGCCCACTTATGGTTACATGTNCGCCGGTTTACCATGTGCGGTAGCTTTCGGAAAGGTGAAAAACATATCTTTAATACTTGCGCCGGGTATTTAATGTTCGGCTCCGCCCTAACTTAGACTGTTNTGCTTGCCACATAAAAGCAAAACGTTTAAAAATTATTGAAATCGGACTAAAATTTCGGCTGCTTTTCAAGTAACTTAATATTTCAGAAATGCTTGAAAATTCAATATTTCGAAATTAAGGACGCAAATTTACTCAAAATTGATACACGCCGGCAGAGCTGTGTAATGATTGAATCAATTGAGTGTGCATTCTCATTTTNGTTTACTTGTTTATAGTTAAAAATGCTCATTAGCAAAAACTAGTAATAATTATTAGTAACTATTCGTACGAGAACAAACTTATCGCGCACAATTCTGTGCGGACGTCACACGAACAGCTGATTCTGTCAAATTCGCCAGAACCAAAGTAGCGGTACCGCTGAATGCGCACTTTGGTCTCTCTACATCGTGGTTAAAATCCGAGTAGCTAATGTTTTGCGTCTACATATGAGCCATTCTTTTTGAAGTCGGACGGATTTTGTAAAAAAAAATTATGTCATGGCTCCGATTCGCTTCAATTTTTTTTTATGGGTTCTATGCATGAAATAAGCTAACACGTATTCGAGCAAATTTTTTTAATTTTGTTCTTCGGAGGTATGATCTGTCGAAGTTTGCATTTTTCGTGATTCTGACTAATCATGTACTTCTTCAAATCGTTTTATCCCGGGTTCTGCTCATCGTAGAGACTTCATCTTAACGTCGTTTTAAAGCTAAGGAAACGAGCGTAGTATTTCTATATATGAGATGGTCAAGATTGTCCTAAAGCTAACTTAGCTATTAACAGCTAAACTTTTTGAAGTTGATTTGCCTAGTGAAGACCAGTAAATTAGGGATTCAAAATTATACCAACGTAATACTTGTTTAATTCTCTATAAAGACGTGGTTCTAAATTCGGGGTTTTTCAAGAACTATTTTTAAACTATTTTTTTTATGACGAGGTGGTTTATTTTGTGAGAATCACCAATTTTTTGTAATTTATTTTCGAAAACTTATGATCAGATATATTTAGTAAGGTGTTACACATCGGGTTTTCGCAAACAGTAAAATTTTATTGCGGATTCCGATAAGAATACCTATCCAGAAATAATATTTGTACGGCAAGATTTTTCTGTAAGGCGACAAACCCCTAGAAGCGGGCGTGGAAATTGCAGGACTAAAGTTATCAAAACGCGGATTTTATTGAAAAAAATGTGGAACATGTGTTGTTAACGAAGCGATATTCTGCCGCGGTTCGCAATAAAATCCGCGTTTTGCGTTTGCCACGCCCAATTGCAGGGGTTTGTCACCTTACACAAAAACCTTGCCGTACAAATATTATTTCTGGATAGGTATTCTTATCGGAATCCGCAATAAAATTTGACTGTTTGCAAAAACCCGATGTGTAATACATTACTAAATATATCTGATCATAAGTTTTCGAAAAAAAATTACAAAAAATTGTTGATTCTCACAAAATAAACCATCTCGCCATAAAGAAAAATATTTTAAAAATAGTTCTTGAAAAGCCCCCTTTTTTTTGAACCACGTTTTTTATAGAGAATTAAACAAGTATTACGTTGGTATAATTTTGAATCCCTAATTTACTGGTCTTCACTATGCAAATCAACTTCAAAAAGTTCAGCTGTTAATAGCTAAGTTAGCTTTAGTACAATATTGACCATCTTATATAAGAGATGCTAAGCCCGTTACTTTAGCTTTAAAACGCCGTTAAAATGAAGTCTCTACGATGAGCAGAACCCGAGATAAAACGATTTGAAGAAGTACATGATTAGTCAGAATCACGAAAAAAGATAACTTTGACAGATCATATCTCCGAAAAAAGAAAATTAAAAAAAATGTCCTCGAATACGTGTTGGCTTATATCATGTCCAATTGAAAGTGTGACACCAAATTTTGTGTCCGATATGAAAAAGAATGTCTCATATTTATTGTGCGTAAACAACACTCGCATTATCAAAACGAACTGAGATGGTCTTATACATATATGTACGTGCATATGTATGTATTTTATTTAAGGAATGTTGTCATTTACATTTGAGCCACACAAGGTGATTGAGCGTGAAATAGCATTAAGCTTCTCGGTTAATTGTATCAACTGCTTAGCATTTTTTCGCACATTTCCGTTTAAGGCCTTCAAGTACTTTAGAGATAGAATAAGAAATAGAAGTATTGGAAGTTAGACTTCCTTATTTAAGTATATATGTAAATCTTTTTGCCTTATCAAAATAATGCAGTAATACATACATACATATGTATTCAGGCTCTCAAATACCATTAACCCAGCCAGCAAAGAAACGTTAATTTTGCCGACAGTGCAGTTTAGTTCAATTTTCCGTATCCGAAAACGAATAGAAAAAACTCCTATCATCAATTTTCGTATCGGGAAAACGTTCGAAAAAGATGATGTCATTTGAAAACAATAATTGTATTTTTTTTGCTCAAGCTAAACATTTGAAAGTATGCATGCGTAGTTGGCAGTGGCTGAGCGTGGAGAGTGTGCCGCTATTTATTAGGTCCAGAAGGTGCCGAACTCCGTCAGGCGCTTCCTAATTTTATTTTATTTCTTTTGAACCATGAAAAAGTGTCTGTGAAGTGCAGAAGGAAAGCGTATTGAACGAAAAATTCAACCAGACAAATTTCGGAAAAACAGCCGAAAACGTATCCGTTTCACATACTGTTGTCAGTACATACGTTTCTGCCGCACACTTTAGTGGGAAAACGGATCGTCAAAGTATCCGAAAATGGAATCAGTTTTGTCCTTTTTCGAATCGGTTGTCGGATCTTTTGCTGGCTGGGAAGCTCATAAAATAAATACATAGCATGATGTATATCGTCAATGTTTTTGCAAAACCGCCCATCGCCCAATTGTAAAACGGTCTATCTTACGGCACTCAAATTTCACAGGAGAGCAAAAAAACGGTTTATTATTATTAGCTATTATTTTAGAAATCTGTAGTTTTAACGATTTACCGATTTTTATGCATAAATCTCGATGCCTGGAGTTCAGGGTTACCAAATCTCATTTTTGCCACAACGGCGATTTAGGCGGTTTTGCAAAAACATTAACGATATACAAATACATGCGTATCGTCGTGTAGCTCTCTACCTCGTATCCGCGAAATGCAATTCCCGTATGAGTTTGGCAACGAAAAAAACAAACATACCTATTTATTTTGCATACCCTACCGGCGCAACGTAAGCTGTGTTAGACCGCTATAGTGAATTGAAGCCAGACGGATTTGCCGCAATAAGAAGAGAGATACCGAAATACGTTTGTGAGAAGAGCTTGAAATGCTGACCGACAGGAAAAACGCGCGAGAGAGTTAGGCGACTTACGGAAGGTTTCAAGACCTCGAATCGTTAATTACGATATCGTATCACTCGTCACGTAAAAACACATTTTTCGGATTATAACATACTTGAACGTACTCTTTGTCCCATTCAGCTTATACTGCCTGACGTATCACGTAATTTTCTTTCGTATCGTTTTCGATCCGTGAACGGATGTTACGATTCGAGCCCTGGGCGAACTCCTATAAGAACAACAATGGCGACCTAGTGGCCAGTTTCCAGAACCGGGATGCCAGGTCAGAAGCTCAAAAACCGGACACGTTTCGTTTACAGAGAGAATGAGTGGGGAATGGAGAAGAGGTGGCGATGTGTATGTGTGTGTTTAAAGAGATTATATTGTTACACCGTGCGACAAAAACAAAAAAATGTAAAAACACAGTTGAAAATGTGCTTTTAATAAATTATATCTTTCTAAGTTAACAAAGTTTTCAGGACGAAATTCGATGATGAGGTCGTGGGTATATTAGTCCTCAAACAATAAGTTTTCAGAAATAAAGAATGCAAATTTTCAAGGAGTTTTAAGTACAAAATTTTTAAAGGACATTTTCCAAATAATCATATTTTTTAAATTTCAAAGTCCTTAAAAAATATCCTGACGCCAGAGAGAAAAACTAAGTATGCAGTTTTGCTATACTTTGCCCGTATTTCGCGAATATATTCATTTTTGTGTGTGTGTAAAATTTATTGCCGCGCGGTGATATAAAGGCTTGTTTTAACTATTTCAAATTCAATGGCATTTGTCGTCAAATAAGTGAAACCACATTGTCAAATGGAATTAAGAAGCGGTATATCGGTTGATTTCAACAGTATAGGTCTTTAGTTGTGTATATGCGCCTCTAAATCGGCTATCTGTCCGTTTTTAGCCCATAATATCATCGGTAAAGATATGGATAAAGGATAAAGTTATGTCAAAATATGTCCATACATTTGTGGCGTCAAAATATGACATAGTGAAAACCAGCCTTAAAAGTTATCTCCCGAAAGCAAACAAATTTACAAAACACGAAAAATACATTAAAAACACCGTATCTTATAGCCTATTTCCACCAAATGCTTAACTGCAGTTAAGAGCTCAGAAAAGTTCAAATAATTCCAACATGGGGTGATCGTAAAGGTATTTTTCTTAAGTTTTGCTTTGTTCCCTTCGTTTGCTTCTACTTAATAGGTGGACCCTTCGAGTTGTAATCTCCGTTTTTCAAACGGCATAAACTGCAGTTAAGGCTTGGTGGAAATGAACTATTATATCGAGCCCTAACCGCGGAATTAACGTAAGCGACATATTTTTCGAAATTAGTTTTTTGATGTAGAATTTTTCTTAAACCCATAACAGGTCAACCGTTAAAAAATTGTATCGTCAATCTTCATAGTCACAGAGATATATGGCTTTCAATTTTATCGTAAGCGACATCTGCTGTTTTGAGTTACCGCAAGAATAACGTAAGCGACATGGAAGTTAGTAGTGACCTGTAAATACTGACTGTAAATATATATTTTTATACATTTATTTATGTGTTTATATATGTTAATGTGCACAAAAAAGAAAATAAAATAAGTTTTTTTCAAAGTTTTTTGGGGAAATTCAATTAACGTAAGCGCCAAATTTTTGCCTAGTAGCCTGCCATGTGACAGTGAAATTAACGTAAGCGCCAAATTCACTAATTTCGCCTACAAATTAAGTTAAATGAAGATAAAAATTTGCCTATGACTTGTATTGAACCGGGCTTAGATTACATTTAGAATTTCAAAGGTATTTTCCAAACGGATTAAGAAAAAAAACAAAAAAACGTCTCTCTTGTAAAATTTGCTTTTTGGCGGTTACGTTTTTT
Source organism: Rhagoletis zephyria (assembly GCF_001687245.7). Lineage (NCBI taxonomy): Eukaryota > Metazoa > Arthropoda > Insecta > Diptera > Tephritidae > Rhagoletis > Rhagoletis zephyria. The sequence continues at coordinate 571,543 of NW_016157111.1, forward strand.
TCGCGGTTAGGGCTCGATGTATAAATAGACAGTCATGTTTTTCTTACACCCCTTTTACGGCAAAACTATACCTCTAAGGCACAGCTGGGCAGAGTCTGCCCGGCGGGCGACTGCCCGTCATATTCGAGTTTACATGGTTGGTTGGTTACAGTGCTTCCTAGTCGCTGCCCAGGACACAATTAGCGCATTATTGCGCCATTTTGATGCACTTCTCGCGGGGGATAAATATTTTGTCTATGCACTTCCTATGTTGCTAGGTCGAACCATTTCGATTCCCTAATGAATCTGCCAGTGTCGCTAATGGTAGCTGCTGATAGCTGCTGATAGGTCGGTTAGTTGTGCTATTAGATGTTTCCCTAATGTCTTGTGTGTAATGTTCGAAAGGCCTGGACATTCACACAGGAAATGCTGGACACTTTCTTCGCTATCTTCTAGCTGACAGCTGCGGCAAATCATATTATGGGGTAGACCTATTTTCGCCGCATGTTTGCCTATGGGCCAGTGGCCTGTCATGGTTGCTATAATTCTAAATACCTCTGGCCTTGATCTGCTAAGCAGCCAATAGCACCGCCTGGCTATCAGAGTATATTGTTGCTTTACTCCTGTGTCCAACACTATTGCCTAGGAGTTTGCAGGCTTCTAGGATCTCTAGGACTTCCGCTTGGAAGATGCTTGTATTATTTCTCAGCCGTAGAGACAGAGCCACGCCGAGTTCCTTGGAGTAGACTCCTGCTCCCACACCGCAATCCATCTTGGAACCATCGGTGTATAGAGAGATCGCCTCTCGGTCGGCCACTCGGTCTCTTCTCAAGTTTACATACACGCTATGCTTGAGAAGGCATCCTGCAAAAAATGCGACTAATCCGGGATGACTCCGGGAGCAATCGCAAAAGGAACATGCGACTTATACCACTTTTGATCTCTTTATATGGAATGAACTGTTCGCTTTTGTCCGAGCATGTCCTATGAAGAGACTAATTGTTCCCCTTTATACCCAAACGGGTATAAAAAGTGACTATTCCATTTTAAGATATAAAAAAAATGCGCCAGCTGCGATTCGAACCAGGGTTCACAGTTTTGTTAAGTGACTACTCCTCTCTGTGCCAACGCCGCACATACAATTTTATTGAGTAAGTGCGTAAATATCATTGAATTGTTAATAGTACCCGTTAGAGATGAGTCGGGACTAATTGATCTCCAATTGTACCCGTGAGGAATAGTCGAGACTAATTGATCTCCAAATAATACCCGTATGAGACTAATTGCGACTAATTAATGCCCAATTGCACCCGATAGAGAGTAATCTCGTAATACTCTCTTTAGAGACTAGTCTAATAACATTTCGCAGGGCAGCGAAAGCTTTCCTGCAAAAAGTGGGACTAGGTAGAATACTAGTACAGGACCACGCTACCTTGTAACCAACACTAGTAACCAAAATGGTCCAAATATATGGAGAAAATATGGTTACATTAACATTGCGATGTCATTAGACCTGACCAATTGTGGACCACCGCTGCATAACATGGGAGCACCTAGACAACTACTCCTTTTGGACCATGGTACATTCGGCAGCTGAATCATATTGCCGATGAGCCACGAAGAGGTGGTGTTCAACACATATATCAGTTTTTTACGTTTGATGTGGTCCAGGTAGGCATAACAAGTTACTAGTATGCAACCAGGTCGTTTTACACATCCTTTAAAACTACGACCCAGTGGACCACCAGTCCTCAAATTTTTGCAGGGTTCATTCAACTGCACGACTTGCTCGCACGCAAACAGTGACATCAATTGCACGCACACTAAAAAAATGCTCTGCCGAGGCTGCCCACCTCTACTCTTAGGTATAAACAATTATATATCAGAGCAGCCTACGTCGTTGGGGTAAACAAATGAAAATATAGAACAGTAGTATAAATATTCAGTTCAGCATAAATTAAAAGAGACAAACCAGTTTCTTTCTGTTAAAATTAAGGCATCCTTATGAACCATACTTTTAACTTTATCGTGCTTCAACTACTATATATTTGTCATTATTTTTCGTACTACAAATCTTGTTTCATTATTAATGTTAAGTGTATTAAGGCAACGATAGAATTTTTAAATGAAAAGTAGTCTACTATGGTACACTCCGTTTAGTTGCCTATTCTCTTACCTGTTTTAGTATAGCAGCACTTTTCCGGTAGAATGTTTATTTTGGAAGGAGTTTTATACATTATGAATGAACATTTTTCACATAACAGCATCGCGGGTTAAAAAAAAAAAAATCATTTACTCTTTCCATTTCGAAATGGTCCTAAGACTCTAAGGTTAAAAAAAAACAATTTTAAATATATAGAATAGATGAATACATATTTATCCCCCTTTTACAGAGTCGTTCATATTTACTTTACTCTCAACACCTCCCCCATATACTACATATCGAGCCCTAACCACCAAAATAACGTAAGCGGCATTATTTTCATAATTTTATTTTTGATGCAGAAATGTATCTCGATGCTCTAGTAACATTTCTGCGTCAAAAACAAAATATATATATAAAAAAAAATACAATAATACATATTATGTCTGCATGCCAAATTTCAAGTTCATGTGACTATGGTTCCCAATTTATGGCTGATTAAAAATTCCACGTCTATGCTCCACGTTCCCTTTTACAAACTCATGTATACAAACCTTACCATAAGCACCTACCATGGATATGTATTCATACCAAAGTTCATATTCTTTTGAATTATAGTTCCGAAGTTGTAGCTGATACAAAACTTCACACCTGTGTGATGTGCCCCTTTCGGCCGCTGTGGTGTAGTGGTAAGCAGTACGCACTTTCACTCATCAGCACCTGGGTTCAAGCCCTGGTCAAAGCAACACCGCAAAAAATAGAAAAAGGTTTTTTCTTAACAGCAGTCGTCCCTCGGCAGGCAATGGCAAACCTCCGAGTGTATTTCTGCCATGAAAAACAGCTTATCATAAAAATACAATCGCCGTTCGGAGTCGGCGTAAAACTGTAGGTCCGTCCGCTTTGTGCGACAACATCAAGGCGCACGCCATAAGTCGGAGGAGAGGCTCGGCCAAACACTAACATATGTGTAAGCGCCAATCTATTATTATTATACCCGAGCGCACTTGTGCACAAGGGTATATTAATTTTGTTCACATAACGGTTGTTTGTAACAGCCAAAACGAATCGAGATAGATATAGACAAATGTATACATAAATGATCAGGATGAAAAAAGAAATCGATTAAGCCATGTCTGTCTGTCTGTCCGTCTGTCCGTCTGTCCGTCTGTCCGTGTACACGATAACTCGAGCAAAAATTGAGATATCTCAACGAAATTTGGTATGTAGGTTTCCCTTAATCCAAGGTAGGTTGGTATTGAAAATGGGCGAAATCGGACTTTAACCACGCCCACTTCCCATATAACGGTAATTTCCAGAAATACGAAAACTGCGATATTTTAGTAACTACTGAAGATAATTCACTCAAAAATGATACTTACAATAACTTTTTGACGAAAAATAAGAATATTATACATTTTTGGAAAATGGGCGTAGCCACGCCCATTTATGGTTACATGCGTATATCTTAGGAACCGCTGCACCAATTTCTTCCAAACTTGGCACAGTTGTTGGCCTTGGTACAGCATACAAAATCGCCGAAAATTTTTCAAATTGGACGATAACCACGCCCACATCCCATATAACGGATATTTTAGTAAGTACTGAAGATAATTCACTCAAAAATGATACTTACAATAACTTTTTGACGAAAAATAAGAATATTATACATTTTTGGAAAATGGGCGTAGCCACGCCCATTTATGGTTACATGCGTATATCTTAGGAACCGCTGCACCAATTTCTTCCAAACTTGGCACAGTTGTTGGCCTTGGTACAGCATACAAAATCGCCGAAAATTTTTCAAATTGGACGATAACCACGCCCACATCCCATATAACGGTAATTTTCGAAAATACGAAAACTTCGATAAATCAGTAAATATTGAAGCTAATTTATTCAAAATTGATGCTTGCAACAATTCTTTACCAAGAAATACGTTTATGGTAAAATTTTGGAAAATGGGCGTGGCACCGCCCACTTATGATCACATATAAGTATATCGGTAACCGTTCTACCAATTTGTACCAAACTCGGTGTGGTTATTGTGCTTGCCACATATAAGCAAAACGTTGAAAATTATTGAAATCGGACTAAAATAACGGCCGCTTCTCATNCATTTCACTCAAAATTGATATTTACAACAATTTTTAGACGAAAAATAAGAATATTATAAATTCTTACCAAGAAATTCTTTACCAAGAAATACGTTTATGGTAAAATTTTGGAAAAGGGCGGGGCACCGCCCACTTATGATCACATATATGTATATCGGTAACCGTTCTACCAATTTGTACCAAACTCGGTGTGGTTATTGTGCTTGCCACATGAAAGCAAAGCGTTGAAAATTATTGAAATCGGACTAAAATTACGGCCGCTTTTCATATAACGGTAAATTTCAGAAATGCTTGAAACTTCAATATTTCGAAATTGAAGGACGCCAATTTAATTTAATTAAAATTGATACACCCCGGCTTACCATCTAGCGGTAGGTTTCGGAAAGGTGAAGAAACATATATTTAATACTTGCGCCGGGTATTTAATGTTGGGCTCCGCCCGAACTTAGACTTTCTTACTTGTTATTATTATATACCTTACTTTAAGAATTTATCGTAGACCTTCACATCAAATTTCAAGTTCATGTGACCTGTGGGTCCGAAGTTATATCTGTTAAAAATGTCACGCCCAAGGGATGTGTCACGCCCTCTTGTACAAACTCATTTATATACACCCTCATGTGACTTATGGTTCCGGAGTTATAGCTGGTGAAAAATTTTAAGCCTACGGGATGTGCCACACCCCTTTTACAAATTCATTTATATATAGCCTACTATAAGCAACTACCAAATTTCAAGTTCATGTGACTAACGGTTCCGAAGTTATAGCTGATAAAAAATATCCACGCCCATGGAAGATGCCACTCCCCTTTTACAAACCTGTTTATATATACCCTACTCTAAGTACCCACCATAGATACGACTGCGTACTAAATTTCAATTTCACCTGGCATATGATTCCGAAATTATAGCTGATACATATTTCCACGCCAAGGGATATGCCCCGCCCCCTTCTGCAAACTCACTTATACATGCCTTACTATAAGCGCCTACCATAGAAATTCCTGTGTACCAAATTTCAAGTTCTTGGTACTTATGGTTCGGAAATTATAGCTGGTAAAATATTCTGCGCCTATGGGATGTTCCACGCCCCCTTCTATTAACTGATTTTATATATATATACACATATCTACACATATGTACGCCAAATTTCAAGTCCATGTTACTAATGGTTCCTAAGTTACAGCTGATACAATTTTCCAAGCCCATGGGATGTGCCACGCCCCCTTTAACAAACTAATTTAGCCTACTATAAGCAACTACCATAGATATATATGTACACCAAATTCCAAGTTCATGTGACTAATGGTTCCGAATTTAATGCTGATACAAATTTCCACGCCCATGGAAGTTGCCGCGCCCCAGTTTACAAACTTATTTATATATACCCTACTATAAACACCTACCATAGATACGTCTGCGTACCAAATTTCAATTTCATGTGACTTATGGTTTTGAAATTATAGCTGATGGAATTTTCCACGCCTATGAGATTTGCCATGCCCCCTTTTACAAACCCATTTATATATAAGCGCCTACCGTAGATGCGTCTGCATACAAAATTTCAATTTCATGTGATTTATGGTTCCGAAGTTATATTTTTCACGCCTATTGGATGTGTCACGCCCCATTTTTCAAACTAATTTATACATACCCTCCTAAAGGCACCTACCATTAATATGTCTGCATACCAAATTTCAAGTTCGTGGGACTTATAGCTCCGAAGTTGTAGCTGATAAAAAATTCCACGCCTATTGCATGTGCCACGCCCTCTTTTCCAAACTCATTTATATATACCCGGATATATGTACCTACAATTAAAATGGCTGCGTACGATATTTCAAGTTCATGCGACTTATAGTTCCGGAGTTATAGCTGATCAAACATTTCAGTTCCATAGGGCGTGCCGCGCCCCCTTTTACAAACGCACTTATATATATCCGGCTATAAGCACCTACTATAGATACGCGTACCAAATTTCAATTTCACGAGACATAAATATGGTCCCGAAGTTATAGCTGATACAATTTTCCACGCCTATGGGATGTGCCACGCCTCATTTTGCAAACTCATTTATATGTGCCTTACTTTGAGCGCCAACGAGTGCAATGGGGTATAGTCATTGCGCTGGGTATGCAGTTACAGTTGCATGGCTATACTCAATCCCGACTCTTGCGTCCTCGTTCGCGCACTCTGGGAAACGTGAGCAACCCATGTGCGAGATGCGGTAACCAATCCGAGTGGAGCCTTGGGTCACGGCAGAAAGAGAGGGAGCTTCGGTGGGGCCACTCTGACTTATTCGGTTTAAGGGCTCACTGAAGTCTGCAGCGTCTGTTCACCAGTAGGTGCGGCTGCAAGCGGGTGTCTGCTTGGAGCAAGCGGCTCGCTATATAAACGTGTATTTGGTTGCGAAACCACCCCCGTCCCAGCAATGGGTTGTGCGCTGGGCTTGGGACCCGCCACGTAAAAACCACTTCCAGTGAAGAAGCAAGGCAAAGCCTCGGATGAGACCCCCCCTTATGATGACGACCACGGCAAATGTTTAAAGGACTACGATTTGAGGGCATGCACCTGGAATGTCCGGACCCTTAATGGGGAAGGTGCCTCTGCCCGGCTGGTTGATGTCCTCGTAAGGACAAAAGCTGACATCACCGCCATCCAAGAAATGCGTTGGACGGGGCAAGGCAAACAATGTCTGGGGCCTTGCGACGTCTACTACAGCTGCCATGTAAAGGAGCGCAAATTCGGAGTTGGATTTGTGGTGGGAGAGAGACTCCGTCGCCGAGTACTGTCGTTCACCCCGGTGGACGAGCGTCTAGCCACAATCCGCATCAAAGCGAGATTCTTCAACATCTCGCTCATCTGCGCCCATGCCCCGACGGAAGAGAAGGATGAGGCATCCAAGGATCTCTTCTATGAGCGCTTGGAGCGCACGTACGAGCGCTGCCCCCGTCATGATATCAAAATCGTGCTTGGCGACTTCAATGCCAGGGTGGGCAAGGAAGGGATCTTTGGAACCACCGTCGGAAAATTCAGCCTCCACGACGAAACGTCCGACAACGGATTGAGGCTGATCGACTTCGCCGGGGCCCGAAACATGGTAGTATGCAGTACTAGGTTCAAGCATAAAAAGATCCATCAAGCTACCTGGCTGTCTCCGGATCGAAAAACGAAAAACCAAATCGATCATGTTGTGATAGACGGAAGGCACGCTTCCAGTGTTTTAGACGTACGCACACTCCGAGGCCCAAACATCGACTCGGACCACTATCTTGTTGCAGCCAAGATACGCACCCGCCTCTGTGCAGCAAAAAATGTGCGCCCAAATATGCAAGGAAAGCTTAACGTCGAAAAGCTGCAATCACAACAGACAGCCAGCGCTTTCGCTACTCGACTCTCACACCTGCTCTCAGAGAGCACTCTTCAACAAACCGACATATGCGAGCAGTGGAACCACATTTCCCGCTCATTAAGTACCGCCGCCGAAGAAGTAGTCGGATTTCAGCGAGCCCGAAAGAACAACTGGTACGATGAGGAGTGTCAGGAAGCTGCAGAGAAAAAAGATGCCGCCTACAGGGCCACGCTGCGATCGGGGGCAACGCGCGCTATGTGGGACCGCTATAGGGATCTGAAGAGGGAAGCGAGACGTATTTGCCGCAACAAGAAGAGAGAGGCCGAAATACGTGAGTGCGAAGAGCTTGAAATGCTGGCCGACAGGAGGAATGCCCGAAAATTTTACCAGAGAGTTAGGCGACTTACGGAAGGTTTAAAGACCGGGGCGCACTCCTGTAAGAACAATAATGGCGACCTAGTAACTGATGTCCAGAGCGTACTTAAATTATGGAGGGAACACTTTTCCGCCCTACTAAATGGTAGCAGCACGGAAAGTTGTGGAGAAGAAGAACCCGAGCCCGCAGTCGATGATGACGGAGTCGACGTTCCACCGCCTGACTATGACGAGGTACGTATAGCAATAACGCGGCTGAAAAACAACAAAGCCGCTGGAGCTGACAGCCTGCCAGCTGAGCTATTCAAGTACGGCGGCGAGGAGTTGATAAGGTGCATGCATCAACTCTTGTGCAGAATATGGTCAGATGAACGCATGCCCGACGACTGGAATTTAAGTGTGCTCTGCCCAATCCACAAGAAAGGTGACCCCGCCATTCGCGCCAACTACCGCGGGATCAGCCTTCTAAGCATAGGTTACAAGGTCTTATCGAGCGTATTGTGTGAAAGACTGAAGCCCACCGTCAATGAACTGATTGGGCCTTATCAGTGTGGCTTTAGACCTGGCAAATCCACCATAGACCAGGTATTCACAATACGCCAAATCTTGGAAAAGACCCGCGAGAAAAGGATCGACACTCACCACCTATTTGTCGACTTTAAAGCCGCTTTTGACAGCACTAAAAGGAGTTGCCTATACGCCGCTATGTCTGAATTTGGCATCCCCTCAAAACTCATACGGCTGTGTAAAATGACGTTGAGCAATACCACCAGCTCCGTCAGAATGGGAAAAGACCTCTCCGAGCCGTTCGCCACAAAACGGGGTTTCAGACAGGGCGACTCCCTTTCATGTGACTTCTTTAATCTGATGTTGGAGAAGATAATAAGAGCTGCAGAACTGAACCGCTCAGGAACAATTTACTACAAGAGCGTGCAATTGCTGGCTTATGCCGATGACATCGACATCATCGGTAACAAAAACCGCGAAGTCTGTTCTGCCTTTTCCAAGTTGGATAGGGAAGCAAAGCGCATGGGTCTGGTGGTAAACGAGGACAAGACGAAGTATCTCCTGTCATCAAACAAACAGTCAGCACATTCGCGCCTTGGCACCCACGTCACTGTTGACAGTTACAATTTCGAGAAAGTAGAGAATTTCGTTTACTTGGGAACCAGCATTAACACCGATAATAATGTCAGCATTGAAATCCAACGTAGAATCACTCTTGCCAACAAGTGCTACTTTGGACTGAGTAGGCAATTCAGGAGTAAAGTCCTCTCTCGACGTACGAAAACCACGCTCTATAAGTCACTCATCATGCCCGTGCTGGTATATGGCGCAGAAGCATGGACAATGACAACATCCGATGAGGCGGCTCTTGGGGTGTTTGAGAGAAAGATTTTGCGGAAGATTTACGGTCCTTTACGCGTTGGCGACGGCGAGTACCGCAGACGATGGAACGATGAGCTGTATGAGCTTTACAACGATATGGACATAGTGCAGCGAATTAAAATACAGCGGCTCCGCTGGCTTGGTCATGTCGTTCGAATGGACACCGACGCTCCAGCTCTGAAAGTATTCAACTCGGAACCCGCTGGTGGTAGCAGAGGAAGAGGGAGGCCCCCACTGCGATGGAAAGATCAGGTGGAGAAGGACTTGGCTTCACTTGGCGTTTCCAATTGGCGTCAGTTGGCACAGAGGAGAAACGACTGGCGTGCGTTGCTGAACTCTGCCAAAATCGCGGTTACAGCGCCAAAAAAGAAGAAGAAGACTTTAAGCGCCTATGGCACATATGCCTTCATACCGAATTTCAAGTTCTTGGGACTTATGGTTCCCAAGTTATAGTTTATAAAAGGGTCCACGCTTATGGGATGTGCCACAAACTCATGTATATATAGTAGGAACGTTAATCCCGGGATCCCGCTTTATGTTAAAAAAACGCTTTATGTTAAACATTTTGGCTATATTTCTTTTGTTTATTTAATATTTAACATTTTTTGATAAACGTGTAGCTCAATATAAATATAACACCTTGCGGCAGGCAATTTTGCACACACAAAAAATCAATATATTCGCCAACCACGGGCCAAATATAATAAAATTGCGTTCTTAATTTTTCCCTCTGACGTCAGGATTTTTTTAAAAGAACTTTGAAATTTGAAAGACAGGAGTAATTCAAAAAATGATTTAAAAATTTCAGTGCAATATACCTAAAAACCAGTATGGGTATCATATGAGGGAGAAGATTCTGAGAGTGAAAACACATTACATTTTTTGGTGCGTAAGGGACGGGTAGGTATTGAAAATACCCTTTTATAATTTTATCCTGGAATATCCTTGAAATTTTTCAATTCATATGTTTGAAAAAATTATGTGTTATGGACTAACTTCTTTCGCTTAAAAAAATAAAATATATTAAAGGGCATTTTCAATTCCTATTCGTCCTTGTGAACCCAAAAAAAAATATTTCATTTGGTACCCATACTTTTGTTTTACATTGCACTGAATTTTTTTAAATAAATTTTGGAACTAACCATATCTTTGCAATTATAACGAACCCCAACCGCCAAAATAACGTAAGTGACATTTTTTCAAAATTTTCGTTTTGATGCAGAAATGCATCTAGATGCTTTAGGAATATTTCTGCATCAAAAAGAAAATTTTTAAAAAAATGTCGCTTAGTTTATTTTGGCGGTTAGGGCTAGATAAAGTCCTTTTAAAAAATCATGATGTCAGAGATGCCCATTTATATTCTAAAGCAATGATATTGTTGCCTACATACGATTTTGAGGGCAAATAACATGTGCAACTCGCTGAAAACGCATAGAAAGGAGAACGCGGCAACCCGAATCATCAAGTCGTTCGGACAGAACATCAAAATCAAATTGGTTCGAACAAAGAGTATTCAGCAAATTTTTGTCGCCCTCTCAGTGAGACAAATTGGGAAAGGAATTCGTAAAATTACTAACAACAAGTGTCCGGACACGAACGGTGAATCCCCCTTTAGGCTGCGTTTCTCCAAATTCTTTTAAATGGAAATTAACATTAATTTAATTTTTTATTTAATTCTCATTTACAGCCAGTTTCACCAAACTCATTTAAGTGAAAATTAACTTTAATTTAATTTTTTATTTAATTCTCATTTAAATTATTTTCAGTTTCAATAAGCTATTTATTTAAGTGAGCAAAAAAAGTGGTTGTGAAACAGACTAGGCCGGCGAAAGCTTCCAGTTGTACTGAGAGCTTTTGAAAGCTTTGGCACGCTGTGTTGTAAAAGCAGGGCTGGTATACAAGTAAGCAGCACATACACAAAATTTTGGTGTGTGTATATCGGAGATGGGCACCGCCCTGCTCGCGGACAAATCTCTTTCAAGCTCTCTATATATTTTATATAGAGGCGTATAGAGTAAAACTGTAAACTAACTTTTTTATTTAATTCTAAATTTAAACTATTTTCAGTTCCAAAAAGCTATTTATTTAAGTGAGTAAAAGGTGGTTGTAAAACAGACTAGAACAGCGAAAGCTTTCATTTGTACTGAGAGCTTTTGAAGGCTTTGGTACGCTGTGTTGTAAAAGCAGGGCTGGTATACAAGTAAGCAGCAAATACACAATGATCTGGTGATTAAACGTGCAACACCTCTGAGTGTGGTAATTCTGATTTAATTTTGATTAAAGTAATTTTCACTTAAATTAATCTGGTGTAACGCCGCCTTAGCGTAGTCGACGGCGAAGAAAGACGCGTTAAAATATTTGACGGCGAAGAAGGACGCGTAAACTTATTTTCGCGGTCAATTATGTTTGCGGGTATAACCGTATGTAAATTCCCCAAAGAGATTTGGGGAATGAGGTAAAGTGACAGCCCTTGACCAAGTATAAATCTATCATTACGCTTCTTCCTTCGCCGAAGTTTTTCTTAAGCGCCTTTTTTCGTAAAATTTTTTTGCGTGTTTTTTTAGCCGTCGAGACACTAGCGCGCCTTTATTCGTGTCTAGTGACTATATACATTTAGCACACAAAAAACGTGGTGTGAGCTTTTAACCAGGCCCACATGTAAGCATGTATTTCGACACGCTGAATCCGAATCTGAGGTCCGTTTGACTTCTACACCCTCAAAATTTCGAGTGAATTGCGAAAAACCGAAAAAATGGCAAAAGATTAGCATAGTTTGTAATTTGATAAAGCCTTCGGAGTAAATGGCGTGAAAAGTCGTAGCAGAAAATAAAATTCCGTCGTAGATTTTTATACATCGCTCATTTGCATACATATATATATTATGAAGTACATATCGATGGCTGAGTGGAAGATCGACCTATTTCGGCAGCCAGTCCGAAAACGTCCTATCGCAAAAAAATGTTTCAACAACGCTCTATCTTAGAAAACTTTTCAAGAACGCCCTTTCTCAGAATTTGGTTGAAGAACGTCCTAACCCAGCTGCCGATTCAAAAACGCCCTATGTCAGCTTATTTTCAAAGTATTTTCGTTTGAGATAGGGTGTTTATGGAACGAGTTCTTAGATAGGGCGTTTTTCAATAAAATTCTGAAATAGTGCGTTTTTGATTCAAATTCTGAAGTAGGGCGTTCTTGAAAAGTTTTCTGAGATAGGGCGTTTTCGAACTGGCAGCCGGGATAGCCATCGATATATAAAAGCAAGGTAGGTAAAAAGAAACCTTACGGTCAGGCTTGCCAAATGGCCGGGTCTAGGACCCTCCGGGCTTGGAGAAAAGTATGCGCGCTGCGGTTTTGCCATTGATTTCATCGAGATGCGGTTAAAAACTTTGAGATTATCCAATTTACTGGAATATGAAGTTCTTTTGTTTTTAATTTTCGGGTAATATAAAAAATAACATATTCTTTAAACACATACACTTGTTATGTAGTATAAATATGCATCGCTCTTCTAATACCATTTAAAATATTTTAACAACCTTGCCATTGTTAAAACTATTATCGATTCGCAACTCCATTTCAAGGAAAGATATCTGATTTGTGAATCTGCCTTTACATCCATCAATTCAATCACTTGGTATCCCTTTAGTTACGCAGTGGATAAAACTCTTTATTGCGTCTACGGAGTTCAGAGAATTGACGAATGTAATTGGTAAAATTCTGCTTATACCAGTAAGCAAAACTTTTTTTAAAGGTGTTTGATATAACGGCAAACAGTTGGACCCAAGCAAGAAACAGAATGAGGGTAAAACTGATATTGTCCCAATTTGACAAGCCTACTCACAGTGCTGACAAAGAGGCACACTACAACAAACCAGAAATGTTTTCGGATTTATGGGCAAAGAAACCTACCAAAATTTAAGGGGTCCTACCATCGTACCAACGAGAAAAAAATCTCCCAATTTTGGTAGGAAAAGCCCAAAACGGCAACCCTGTTTAGAACTCATATTTATGTAGATTAAGATTCATGCAGGGAAGAAGGTAAAGTTGAGTATGTAGAAGAAGAAAGGGATAAAGGCAAAGATTAAAATGAAAGTAAAGAAACATAAATATAAAGACAAAGAGGAAGGAAAATTTAGATACCTAAATTAATAACAATGGTGGGAAAGAATAAGTAAATGCAGGAAGGAATGAAGATATAGATCAGGATAACGATAAAGATGAAAGACGAAGAAGAAGACGAAGATGAAGATGAAGTTGAAGATGAAGACGAAGATGAAGATGAAGATGAAGATGAAGATGAAGATGAAGATGAAGATGAAGATGAAGGGTCTATACGAAAAAAAATTCAAAAACAATAACTTACTTGCTAAAAAATTGTTTATTATAGCTTAAAATTATTGTAAATATATAAATATTGTAAATATGTTCTACAAAAACATATAAAAAGAAGTTCACAAAAGCTGATATAAAACCATTCGTCCATTTAAATAGTTAACTTTTTACTGCGAATGCTTCTTTTACGAGGAGGAAGCATCGGAAGCCTAACCCATTCAGTGTTGGACTTTAACACAAACTAATCTTCCTACCGTCATGGAGCGTTCCCTTCCCGGTACCATTGTCAAGGATTTCGTCGGGATTATAACACTGTGTGACTGATAAGGTAGTAGATCTATTCCCTTCTTTTTCTTCTTATTTGGGGCTGTAAAGCCAAGCAAAGCACGCCAGTCATTTCTCTTCTGTGCCAACTTACGCCCATTGGAAATGCCAAGTGAAGCCATAATACTTTCAAAGCTGAAGCGCCGGTGTCCATTCGAACTACATGATCAATACAGTGGGCTCCACTGTTTTTTTAATTCGCTACACTATGTCAATGTCGTTGTAAAGCTCATACAGCTCATCGATCCATCGTCTACGGTACTCGCCGTGGCCAATGCGTAAAGGCCCATAAATCTTCCGCAAAATCATTCTCTCGAATACTCCAAGAGCCACCTCATCGGATGTTGTCATTGTCCATGCTTCTGCGCCATATACCAGCACGGGCATGAGGAGTGACTTATAGAGTATGGTTTTTTTTACGTCGGGAGAGGACTTTACTCCTGAATTGCCTACTCAGTCGAAAGTAGTACTTGTTGGCAAGAGTGATTCTGCGTTGGATTTCCATGCTAACATTATTATCGGTGTTGATGATGTTCCGAAGGCCTCTATTAATCGGTGTGATCCCCTAGTTTTGCCGGAAGATGCATACCATCCTGCTCTTGAGTTAAGCTACGAAATCATAAATGAAATACATAATAATAAGTCAAGTTCAAGTACTAGATATGTTTTTGCGAAAGCAAATTTCAGGAAAATTAACAAAGAACTTTCAAAGTTATCTTGGCCAATATATAGAGATGACGTGGAGCGTAGCGTTGAGCACTTTAATGATACTGTTTTCAATTTGTTTCGAAAGTATGTGCCAATACGTAATATTGTTCATGAAGAACCAATACAATTATGGTTCACTAAAGAGCTTAAAAAATTGAAAAATAAAAAGTCGCACTCTTTTAAACTGTATAAAAGAACGGGCTTACACAGTGATTACCTAAGGTACTCAGTTTTGCGGCATAGCTACTTTGCATTAAATAAGAAATGTTATAATTCATATTTATGTAAAATTAAGAAGAATTTAATTAACAATCCTAAATCATTTTATGGTTTCGTAAATTCAAAGCGTAAGGCACATGGTTTTCCGTCCGCTATGCATTATCGCAACACTGTATCTAGCGACAGCCAACTCATTGCCAACATGTTTGCTCGGTTCTTTAGGTCCAATTATTCTGTAGACTTCCCTATAAGTGGAGACTATCCGTACGAGCTTTGTCCAATCAACTCTGCTTATATTCCAGTAATATCTTCCGATGAAGTTTTACACTCTTTAAAAACCTTAAAAGCGTCATTTAGGCCTGGACCTGATCATATTCCGACCTGTTTTCTTAAAAACTGCGCTGAGAACATCTGCGAGCCTTTAACAACTCTATTCAATTTGTCACTTAAACATGGCGTTTTTCCGTCAGCCTGGAAGGAGTCTTTCATAATACCACTTCACAAAAACGGCAGCAGGTCGTCTATAGAAAACTATCGAGGCATAGCGAAACTCTCCGCTATCCCCAAATTATTCGAAGCAATTATTGTTAACCAGCTGACATATTCTATATCTTCTTCAATTACACAATCTCAACACGGGTTTTCTAAAGGAAAATCTACTATGACTAATTTATTGGAGTTTACAACTCATGTCTCAAACGGTTTTAGAGAAAATGCTCATACCGACGTAATTTACACCGATTTCAGTAAAGCTTTTGACAAAGTATGTCACTCGTTACTCATCCGTAAACTCGACCTAATCGGCTTTCAGCCCAGTCTTCTTCAATGGATCTCATCTTACCTCTCTGATAGAACACAAAGAGTTATTGTTAATAATTGTTCTTCCAACATCATTAAAGTTTCTTCAGGAGTTCCTCAGGGAAGCCACCTTGGTCCGATTCTGTTCCTGATATTCATTAATGATATTTCTTCTATAATAAAACATTCAAAAATTTTAATGTATGCCGATGATGTGAAACTTTTTAAAACATTGTCCTCTATCGAAGAAAGGTCTTTGTTACAAGCGGATCTGAACAACGTGGTTAGTTGGTGTAATACAAACTATATGCCACTAAACCTTCAAAAATGTAAAGTTATGTGTTTCTCTCGGAGGGCTGTTCAACCAGCTGTTTATTCAATATCAAATTATAATCTGGAGCAGGTATCCAATTTTGTCGATCTTGGTATCACAATGGATTCCAAACTCAATTTCAACCATCATATTAATGTTACAGTCAATAAAGCCAAAGGCGTTTTTGCATTTGTAAGGCGATGGTCAAAAGAGTTCAAAGATCCTTATGTTACAAAAGCTCTTTTTACCAGTTTAGTTAGACCTATACTAGAATACGGATCTATTGTTTGGAATCCCCGCTACCAAGTTCATTCAGAAAGGATTGAATCAATTCAAAAACAATTCTTGCTTTTTGCATTGCGTAATTTTAACTGGGATTCAGATTACAATCTCCCCCCTTACACAAGTCGTCTAAAGCTCATAAATTTGCCTACACTCGCAAGTCGTAGAGAAATGCTGGGTATAATATTTATCGTAAAATTAATGACAGGCTTGATTAATAGCCCGGCCCTCCTGGCTGAGGTAAATTTTAATGTTCCTTCTCGAGTGTCAAGACACTTTCGACCTCTATTTTTAAAGCCATGCAAAACTAATTTTGAACTAAACGAATCATTCCGTGGTTTATGTCAAGATTTTAACTGTCATTCCAGCACGTTTGACGTATCGGACTCGATTTTTACTATAAAGAAAACTATTATTTCCACTCTCAATAATTGAAATACTATCTTTAGCATATCCAATCAGCTGATGAATTTGATTCTGTAGCTGAATAGTTTTAGATCTCGACACTTAACAAACTCCTGTTTCCACTACTCGGCACGAAAAAACTAAAAAAAAAAAAAAAAGTTCCGTACGTCATGCGGACTGCGCCCCTCGTGTCGGTTGGGCGGGAATGGAGGGTAAAAAGCCGTTGGGATTAATTAATGCTGGTTCCCAAGTAAACAAAATTCTCTTCTTTATCGAAATTGTAACTGTCAACAGTGACGTGGTTGCCAAGGCGCGAATGTGCTCATTGTTTGTTTGATGACAGGAGATACTTAGTCTTGTCCTCGTTTACCACCAGACCTATTCGCTTTGCTTCTTTGTTCAACTTAGAAAAGGCAGAACAAACTTCGCGGTTTTCTTACTGATGATGTCAGTGTCATCCGTATAAGCCAGCAACTGCATGCGCTTGTAGTAAATTGTTCCTGAGCGGTTCAGTTCTGCAGCTCCTATTATCTTCTCCAACATCAGATTAAAGAAGTCACATGAAAGGGAGTCGCCCTGTCTGAAACCCCGTTTGGTGGCGGACGGCGCGGAGAGGTCTTTTTCAATTCTAGCAGAGATGGTGGTATTGCTCAACGTCATTTTACACAGCCCTATGAGTTTTGAAAGGATGCCAAATTCAGTCATAACGGCGTATAGGCAACTCTTTTTAGTGCTGTCGAAAGCGGCTTTAATTAAAGTCGGCAAATAGGTGGTGAGTGTCGATCCTTTTCTCGTTTGTCTTTTCCAAGATTTAGGGAATTGTGAATACCTGGTCTATGGTCGATTTGTCAGGACTAATGCCACACTGATAAGGCCAAATCAGTTCATTGACGGTGGTATTCAGTCTTTCACACAATACATTTGATAAGACCTGGCAACCTATGCGTAGAAGGCTGATTACGCGGTAATTGGCACGCATGGCGGGGTCGCCTTTCTTGTGGATTAGACATAGCGCACTTGAATTCCAGTCGTCGGGCATGCACCTTATTAGCTCTTTGCCATTGTAATTTAATAGCTCAGCTGACAGGCCCTCACCTCAAGCAGCTTTGTTGCTTTCCATCAGCATAATCGCTATTCGTACCTCGTCATGGTCAGGCGGTGGAACGTTGACTCCATCGTCATCGACTGGGGACTCGGGTTCGTCTTCTCCACTTCTTTCAGTGCTTTTGTCATTCAAAACGGTCGAAAAGTGTTCCCTTCATAATTTGAGTACGTTCTGGACATCGATCCCTAAGTCACCATGGTTGTTCCTACAGGAGTCTTGAAACCTTCCGTAAGTCACTCAACTTTCTGCTAAAAATGTGTTCTTTTCTCTCGGCCAGCATTTCATGTATTTTTCTCTGCAGCTTCTTGACACTCCTCATCGTACCAGTAATGAGCAGGAAATGTGCTTCCACTATTCGCGTATGTCGGTTTGTTGAAGAGTGCTCTCTCACAGCAGGTGTGAGAGTCGAGTGGTGAATCATTTGGCTGTCTGTTTTGATTGCAGCTTTTCGACGTTGAACTTTCCTTGCATTATTGGGGGCCCTTTTTTTTTGCTGAACCATGGTGGGGTCGTATATTGGCTGCATCAATATAGTGGTGCGAGTCGATGTTTGGTCCTCAGAGTGTACGTATGTACATCTAAAACACTGGAAGGATGCCTTCCGTCTATCGCAACGTGGTCGATTTGGTTTCTCTTTTTTGGTCTGGAGGCACCCATGTAGCTTGATGGATCTTTTTATGCTAGAACCCAGTACTACATACTGGGCCCCAATGATTTCGATCAGTCTCAGCCCGCCGTTTCTATGTGGAGGCTGAATTTTCCGACACTAGCACCAAAGATTCGTTGCCCACCTTGGCATTTAAATCACCAAGCACGATTTGTATACGTGTCGGGAGTAACGCTGATATGTACGCTCTAAGCTAAGAGATCCTTGCACTTGTTCGTCCACTAGGTTGAACGCCGATCTCTCTCCCACCATAAATCCACCGCCGACTTGCGCTCCTTTACGTGGCGACTGTAGCAGACGTCGCAAGGCTCCACGCTTACCTTTCTCGTCCCGTCCATCGCATTTCATGGATGGCGGTGACTTCAGCCTTTATTTTCCCAAGGACATCAACCAGTCGGGCAGAAGCACCTTCCCGATTAAGGGTTCAGATATTCCAGGTGCAAACCCTCAAATCATAGTCCTCCCTATGTTTGCCGTGATCGTCATCAAAAGAAGGGGGTGTGTTTTTTTTAATTAGGTAGGGTTTTAACGTGGCGGAACACAAACCCAGCGCACGCGGGGTGTTACGCCCTCCCACTTTAGCTCGCTCCCAAACTAGTGTTCGGTCGCTACCCAGAGGATTTATAGATATAAACATCCGGACGTAGTGAGCTGCGATTTGAACCGGAATTTTGTAAGGTAAACTAACAATTTATAATCGTAATTGCAACGAAATATCTTCTCTTTAATTATATGCATATGTGTGTATAAATATGAGGACGTATTGAACATTTTGAGTATATAGATTTTTTATGCTGGTATATTCATGTACGCTAAATATATTACTTGATTTTGTTTTGTCTCACCGTGTAATAAAAAAAAATTAAGTATATTTAAATCATTAGTTAAACTTAACTACAGAAAATTCAGAGTGAATTCTGTGTTATTAGCAGCCTCTAATATGCTTTTTTTATTATAGAAATTTATGTGCGCTGTTCACCAAACCGGTCTATAGTTTTATCAATAATCTCAGTTTCGTCCTGTGATGCGAAACTTTCGATGTACGCTTAGAAGACACAAACCTAAAGACAAAGTAATAAACAATTAAACTATAAATTTATTTATAGTTTACCGTTCAATCCATTTTCGCTCATTGTCGACTGCAGCCAGGTTTTTACCCTTTTTAAATGGAAGTGCTTTGAAGTTAGAGAGAACAACTTGATACAGAACCGGATGATCCACATATCCACTTTTTAAATTAATTTACTAATTATTTTGTTAGCATTGAGTGTACAATTTGTTATAATATATATATATAGGAAAAAACTTGAAAGTTAATGGGAGGGGGCGAAATTATCGAGCAAGCATACAATTTTTGAATATCTAGGCAAAAATTTGGAAGTTAGGGGAGGCTTGGGCCCCCAGCCCCTACATGGCTACGCCCATGTATATGTGATGGTTGGTTTAAGGGTGCCAATCCTACAAGATATTAAATTCCTTGGTTTAAACCAAGAACAAAATTCAATCTTGAAATGGGCTGTACGTTCAACCCATTCCATGATACATATCTCGTCTAGTGGAGTACCCACCACACTT
This sequence comes from Rhagoletis zephyria, assembly GCF_001687245.7. NCBI lineage: Eukaryota > Metazoa > Arthropoda > Insecta > Diptera > Tephritidae > Rhagoletis > Rhagoletis zephyria. The sequence continues at coordinate 591,620 of NW_016157111.1, forward strand.
GTAATTTAAAAATATAATTCTTTTATTGTATTTTGTTTACACTCAACGAATTGTTAAAAATTTTCATTCGATATTTTTCTATTGGAAATAAAGCTATTTATACATATGTATGTATATATTAAATAAATAATTTTTTTTCATTTTAAAACATTTTACATCTTATAACATTTTGGCACTCCTGAAAACAATTTAATTACGTTTTTTTTAATGCAACGTTTTTTACGTACTGGTGATTTCTTTTCTGCCAAGAAATTTTGCCTTTTGATTGCCTCTTTCTTTTTTCGTGTCCGATTCTTAATTAAAGGCAAAGGGTGAGCAAATTGTGTGTTCGTTTCTTAAAATGTCACACTCTTAAAAGACAAAAAGAGCACATTCACTGCCCTGTGAAGCTATGTCAGGGTAGATGGTTGCCCTGAAAGTTAGATGGTTGTTTAAACCAACAATGTTATGAAATGCGTGAGCTAGACAAGGACAAGAATTCAAAAACATGCCCTTTTTGCAGGGTTGAGAGTAACATCAAACACAGTTTGCACCGGGGAAGGGCCACATTTTTTGGAAGAAATGAAATTACCATTAAAAATTTTAAGAGAAACTCTGATATAAATTTATCAGCAGCAAATGGAGCGATTGTTGAAACTTTTGGTTCAAAATTGCTTAAAATTCACTTAGGTCTGTTCTTCTACTGCGTCACCATTACATTGGGTTCCAAAAAAAGAAGCAAATGATTGACGTCCTTGCGGAGACTTAATTGCATTACAGTAACAGATCATTATCCACTTCCTCATATTCACGATTTGAGTTTAGATTTCAAAAATAAAACTATATTTTCAAAGTTAGACTTAGTTCGCGCTCATCATCAAATGCCAGTGGCGCCAATATCGGACTTAATAAATATTCTCTGTGGTAGATTCTGGAAAAAAATGTGGTACATTTAGAAAAAAAGTGGTAGATCTCAGGTTTTGGACCAACTTTTTACAAAGATTAAAAAAAGTTTTCAACTAAACTGCAAAATTTTTAATTTGAATCTCTAGAAAAAACTTTTAACTTGGGTTTTACCGATTTTGACAATTCTCAAGTAAAAGTAAACAACGCCTTAAAATCTTTAGATGCTGTAATGTGCTAATACTTTCACAAAAATCGCCGATTTTTTACAATTTCTTTATTAGTTCTTTTTATGTATCATATATTTTGCAATTTAGCAATAAAACCACGTTTCCCGACGAAAATTTTATATTGAGAAATTGGGAAAATTCACTGTTTCTTTTCTTCGCCCATTCGGCTTTGTTTACTTTTACTTGAGAAATATCATCGCCGCCGGGTTCACTTCAGCACTTGTCAGCTTGCTAGTTGCACTCCACGGAACACAAAAATTTCGTTTAGTATTTTTTTTTAAACACGCACTACAAACAGGTTAAATAACAACAAAAAAACACACACACGATATTCAAATTAACTAATTGTTATTAGAAATATCTTGACCAGATCTAGTTTTGTTTACTTATATTAACGCAACCCTTCATAATTTTGCACCAATTCTGACAAAATAATAGCTAATCAATCACATGACTTTGAAAGCGCACTGAAAGCACAGGGTTTAAACTTCAAATATGTTATTTGGAAATTTTCTTAGTGACATATCGTCGTTTAAAGTACAAAACCGCGAATCAAAAATATTTGTTTTAGTTTCACTTTTATTTCAACATATCTTGGTTAAAAGAAAAATACTGACAAAAATAAAGTATTTCACACAAACAACAAAAAATATAATCGATAATCGCATGAGGCTATTGCTTGAAATTTTAAAATATAATTTTTGCTGTTATTTTATTTATTCTTTAAAAACGTCCGTATAAATACAAATTTAAAGGCAGTGTCACACGATTGGGTATTTGCCAAAATTCGGTGCAAATCGTATCCCAATTGTGTGAACAAACAAAATATTTTTCTTTATCCGAATCACGAAAATTAATTTGTTGAAATTTTTCAATAGAACATCGCTGTATTGTACTTATATTTTGACTTCAAAAAAAAATGTCTCCTTTTTTACCATTAGCCCAATAAAAAATGTACAAATCTGTAAAAATGTACCTATCGAGTGACCCTGCCTTAAAAATGTATGCAATAAAAAAAAATTCAACAAATTTTCGTTAAAATTTCGAGATTTTTAATAAAATTCTGAGTATGCAGTTTTGTAGCCCATTGAAGTAGAATAATATACAAGTTTCAAATGACTAAAATTTTCGATTGATTTTTTAGAATTTTTAAAAAGTTCGAAATTTGTACGAAAGTTTGTTGATTTTTTTTTTAATATTTCACAAATTTGGAAACTTGGATTTACACGGGTTTTGTTAAAGAATGAACTATATTTTTATAAAAAAAATAACAAAAGTTCAATAACAACAAAAATAATACGTTAAAATTTGGCAAAAAGTATGGCGCCAAGCCGCCAGTCTGAATCGCAGCGGCACCATATATGGCAAAAGAACGATGCTGCTGGCGTATGCAGATGATATCGATGTCGTAGGTCTGAAACAAAGGGACGTAACCGCTGAATTTTCCAGTTTAGAAAAAGAAGCTAAAAACGTTGGTCTAGCGGTGAAAGAGGGCAAGACAAAGTAACTCCTGGCAACATATAAAGAGTGCACGCGTTTCGGGACACACGTCACTGTTGGCAGATATACTTTTGAAGTAGTGAAGGACTTTGTCTACCTAGAATCCCGCGTAACTTTTGCCAACAGGTGCTACTTTGGGCTCGGTAAGCAATCGAAAAGCAGAGCCCTCTCTCGACGAAAGAAAATCACGCTCGACGACGTCGAACAAAGATGAGAAGGCTTTGTGGGCTTTCGAGAGAACTATTCTACGCAAGATCTACGGCCTTGTTTTCGTGGACGACGGGTATCGGATGAGCTTTTTAACGACATGCACATAATTAAGCGCATAAAAATATAGTGGTTGGGGTCAGAACACCTACAACGGGGGGCGAACTGTTGTTGTATGAGGAATTAGGTACCACCAATTTTTTTTCTTTTTTGCTTCACTAATTTCATAATGAGTTAAAAAATTTGCATAAGAAATGTAACTGCAATGGCAGCACTATTTACAAATTGTCAATTGACATTTCTATTTTTACCGCCATAGGCTGTGATTTTTTGCTTTTCGTTAAATAAATAGTTGCGATCCCGTACGAGTCCGGACTAGTCAGAAATAGTCAGANGTAACTGCAATGGCAGCACTATTTACAAATTGTCAATTGACATTTCTATTTTTACCGCCATAGGCTGTGATTTTTTGCTTTTCGTTAAATAAATAGTTGCGATCCCGTACGAGTCCGGACTAGTCAGAAATAGTCAGAATCAGTCAGATTTTACTGGAAATCGATCCCGTACTCGGTTCTCTGACTATTGAGAGGACAAAAAAGAGAGTAAATACGGTTCTCTCTCTGTCAGAAGTTACCAGTTTTAGTCCGAGAATTTTTTGCTGGTAAATTCTGGTAAATGTGTCAAACGATCAGCTGTAGTGTGTTTGGCAACCAAATTGTAAACAAAAGAAAAGTGCACTCTGCTAATTCATGTTGAAAATTATTTAATTACTTGTTTAAGTGGATTCTAATGAATTTGAAAGTATTTTTGGTTATTTACATGTGTGAGCTGAGTGTGTTTACATACAAAATAAGCAAAAATTTACAACCAAAATTTGGAGGTTATGTTGAAGTTGACAGAAGTTACCATTTTTTACTAGAAAGCGATCCCGTACTTTTCAATGTTACTCTCTCGCTCTGAGCGAATTCTTATTTTTTGACAGTTTTACTAGTCCTAGTCCGAGGAATATGGGATTGCACCTAATATTAAACAATAGCAAATTGCAATCATATACACAAAATTTTCTATTCATTAGATGCCAAAAAGTACAACTCGTTCAGTTCTAATCAAGGCGAATTTATATAAGGTGATATCGGTTCAACAAATAAAGAACTGTTCACCCAAAATTGGTACACACTCAAGCGATTCCTACCAGGTCATTTGTAGAGTGTACTAAACAAATTTTGTACGCTTTTGTAGACAATGATGGTACCGTTATGTGATTCAAATTTGCCATGATTTGCTTGTCAGTTATTCATTTTATACGCGATGGAATTTGCTACTCGAAAAGCGATTGTGAACAAATTTGTGGAAAATCCCACTTGGTCGGGAAATAAGATAGCAAAAGCATTAAAATTTCCAATCAAAACTGTTTGTAGGGTTATAAAACGTTATAAAGAAGCTCAAAGCATTGAAAGAAAGCGAAAACAAAGAGCAAAAAAAAGAACACGTGACTTAAAATTAAATACTAATATCTTAACCTCAATTAAAAATAACCCTGGGCTCTCCGACAATGATCGCGCGAAAAAATTTGGAATCAGCAGGAGCAGAGCTCGGCGAGTACGCATTAACGCAGGACTCAAGTCGTACCGAGCTATTAAATACCCAAACCGGTCCGATAAACAAAGTTTAACAGCCAAAAAACGCACTCGCCTACTTTACGATAAAGTGTTGACAAAATTCAATGGGTGCATAATAATGGACGACGAAACCTATGTCAAACTTGATCTGGAACAACTTCCAGGCCAGAAATTTTATGCTTTAAATAAGCGTGGTGGTGTTCCTTCCAAATTTAAATATAAAAAGGTTGATAAATTTGCAAAAAAGGTGATGATTTGGCAAGCAATATGCAGTTGTGGCCTTAAAAGTCGGGCGTACGTGACATCCACAACAATGACCTCTGAATTATATATGAAAGAGTGTCTAGAGAAGCGCTTATTATATTACCTTTTATACGTCATCACCATTCTGCAGTAAAGTTTTGGCCAGACTTAGCGAGTGTTCATTACTCCAGGGCAACGATGAATTGGTATCAAGGCAATAATGTCGATATAGTGCCAAAGCCAAATTGTCCTCAATTACGCCCAATTGACAAATATTGGGCAATTGTTAAATACAAAATTAGGAGAAGTGGAGAAGTAGTCAAAAAAGCTGAATCAATGCTACTTAAGTGGAATAAGTTTGCTGCCCAAGTGACCAGAACGGATGTTCAACGTTTGATGTCGTCCATCAAAAGACATGCTCGAAATTTCATACATAACAATGAAATATAATATACGTATTAACTTCTTTTTCAAGCTTAATAAACACCCTTTTGGTTAAGGTATTAACCATTTTTCTGCGAATATTTGTTTTAAAGATATAACATGTTTTGTGTGTACCAATTTTGCGTGAACAGTTCTTCACAACAATTACTTGTATTTTTTTGCTTTTAGCGGCCCATTGTCAAATTTCAGCTATTCTTCACCAAAGGAAAAAGGGCGACAGAATATACAAACACTCTTACATTTTCTCTCACTCACTAGCGAAATAAAAAAATTTGTCAATCAAACGCTACTCACAGCTGATGAAACAACACCACCTTATATAAATTCGCCTTGTTTCTAGTACATATAATACAGTTTCAAATGGCCAAAAATAACACATTTTAGTTTTATATGGAAGAAAACCGCAACACCTTCGCCAAAAAAAAATCTAAAATTAAAATTTTTAGCCACTTGAAACTTTCACTTCACTATTATACTTGAAATGTGTGGGCTAAAAAATTGCATATCCAAAATCTTTCTAGAAAATTTAATTAAAATGCTGAAGATTTTTACGAAAGTTTGTTGAATTTTCATTTTTTTTAATATTGCACAAAGTTTGAAACTTGGAGACGGCTTTTGTTAAAGAATTAACTATATTTTAATCAAAAAATAACTCAAATAAAAAATTTGGTGCGAATAAAATTTTTTCGCACTGTATGTATGTAAACATTATATGTACATTTTTATTATTTTTTGTTGACTACCTTTATAATAGTTTGATTTATGAATACATAGATGAATTACATTTAGAAAAAGAATAAACAGAAAGACCAGCAATATACCAAAATTCATAAATTTTTTTTGTAAATAAGGAGATATCTATGGGTGGGGAATTTGACGAAATTTCAGGCAAAATAGGGGAATTTCAATGTCGAGATTGGGAATTCTAAAAAATGTGTTGACCACCCTGACCCTGGTCAACAATAATTTTAAGAGGAACACCGAATCTAGAAATATAGTTTGAGAAGTTATATTTCGAAGAGGGTATGCTTCAGGCCAGCGTGAATATCTAACAATGGTTGTTAGAACATATCGATATCCGTCGGAAGCGGTCCAACTAAATCCAAATTAATATGTTCAAATCTATCTTTTCGTATTTCAAGTTTTTGTAAAGGAGGTTTTGTATACTTTGAAATCTTTGACTTCTGACAAGAAAAACAATTTGATGGCCACTTATTTATTATCTTCGCATGGCAGGCCAAAAATATTTTGACTGTATTAAACACCTAGTTGGACGAACCCAAGGATGTGATAAAGAGTGTAGTTTTGAAAAAACTATCTCCTATGGAATTTGGAACAAAAGGACGTGGATTTGAACCAGAAACATCATACCAAATTCTAAAATTATGAGTTGGAATAATAGTTTTTTTTAAATTATTTTTAGGTGTTGGAGTATATACCAGAGACTTGATGAACTCGTCAGATTGCTGTTCAGCAAATAAAGTCTGAAATTGTATACCTTCTGCTGAGAGTACATCTATTTCAGAAAGCCTTGATAGAGCATCTGCTACAATATTATTCTTTCCCCACGGTCAAAAATTTGGGTTTAATTTGTAAACCGTGCTGGGACTGCTGCCGTTTTTTACTCTTTTGTAGTATACTTTTTAAACCAGTTAATAATTTTAAGCAATTTTTAATATATTCTGGTTTAAATTTTAGTCCAAGCAGCCGAGAAAATGACGTTTTGCAATGAATGGTTTAAAATTAAAACCAAAAAGTTCATGGTTTCAAATATAGGCCCTATTTGTTTAAAAATCAAACCAAAATGTTTTAATTCTAGTTTCTAGGTTTCAGGGTCCTTTTTTTTAAGTCGGACGGATTTAGTATAAAAAAAATTATGTCATGTCTCCGATTCGCTTAACACTTTTTTGTGGGTTCCATACATGAAATTAGCTAACACGTGTTCGAGAAATTTTTTTCGCTTTTTTCTTTGGAGATATGATCTGTCAAAGTTTGCATTTTTTCGTGATTCTGACTAATTATGTACTCCTTCAAATCGTCATATCTCGGGTTCTGACTTCATCTTAATGGGTAAAGACTTCATCTTAACGTCGTTTTAAAGCTAAAGAAACGGGCTATATATATAAGATGGTCAAGATTGTCCTAAAGCTAACTTAGCTATTAACAGTTGAACTTTTAGAAGTTGATTTGCATCGCGAAGACCAGTAAATTAGGGATTTAAAATTATACCATCGTAATCCTTGTCTATATATATAATACGCGAAGGCATTTTTTGTGCAGCATAAAAGATCTGCACCGTTCGTTCGATTTTCAAAAGTGAGATATCAAATAGAAGGGCTTAGGGTGTGGTTGTTCAAGAAGGTTTTCTTTTTCGCAAAGAGTTGCCACCTGTTAAGAAATTATGCTCAAATTAATTAAAAGTTAAACCAATTATTACAATATGGGTATCAATCGAAATGGTTTTGAATTTCGAAAAAACTACCGCTACGTGATAAGCAGGGGTGTTTTTATCCTTATTTCAAACTTCTTCGATAAATTTATATAGTTATATGAGTTATATGTGGGCCCACGATCCATTTTATAAAATTCCATATTAATGTTACTTCAATTTTGGGTAAAATTAGCGTCCTTAAATTTCGAAGTTTCAAGCATGTCTGAAATTTACCGTTATGTAAAAAGTGGGCGTAATTTTAGTCCGATTTCAAAAATTGTCAGCGCTTTGCTTTTAAGTGGCAAGCACAATAGTTATTCCGAGTTTGGTACAAATTGCACGAACGGTTACCGAGATACACATATGTGTTCCTAAGTGGCGGTGCAACGCCCATTTTCCAAAATTTTATCATAAACGTATTTAGTGCTAAAGAATTATTTCAAACGTAAATTTTGAATATATACGTAAGCTTCGGTGTTTACTGATTTATAGAAGGTTTCGTATTTCTCTAAATTACCATTATATGGGATGTGGGCGTGATTATTGTCCGATTTTAAAAATTTTCAGCCATTTGGTATGTTCTACTAGGGCAACAACCGTACCAAGTTTGGAGGGAATTGGTTGAGCCCTTACCGAGATATACACACACATGTAATCATAAGTGGGCGTGGCTACGCCCATTTTCCAAAAATTTATAATACTCTTATTTGCCGCCTAAAGCAGTTTTCGTATTTCTGAAAACTACCGTTATATGGGAGGTAGGCGTAGTTATTGTCCGATTTTGCACCATCCGTACTACGTTGAAAAAGTACACATACTAAGTTTCGTTTAGATATCTAAATTTTTACTCGAGTTATCGTGTGCGCAGACGGATAGACGGACGGACAGACAGTCACCGCTTGATCGATTTTTGTTTTCATTCTGATTATTTGCCTACATGTCTATATCTATCTCTATTCGTTTTGCCTGTTCATTATGTGAACAAAGTCATAATGCCATTGCGCTCGGGTATAAAAAGTATTTAATCTAAAAATGGCATTATATATAAGGCATTTTTGATTACTCGTTTTTTCCAAACCGGTTTCTACCGATTTTTTTGGATATCTATAGCGGTTTTTTTTAAATATCTTGATTTTTCAAATATCGAATAAACCGGATTTCTTAATCGAACAAACCGGCTTTTTTTATTTCACACAAATCTTGACTTCTCAATAAAATTTTTGAGCTACTTGTTTGGCTACATGTTGGTCTCCTCGGTGGTGGAGATGGGCCTTAAATGTTTCCTTAATGGCTGTCCGTGTGGCTGCTACGAATGACACCATGATCTAAGAGGGAGGCTCTGTATAGGGCCCAGTGGTCTCTAAGCCTACAAATACATGTGCAGTTACTAGTGGCCCTGGTCTCCATGCAGGAAGAGTGATATTTACCATCCACTCAGATGGTACACGCAGCTAGGAGGGCAATACGGTCATGTCTATGTTGCTCTACCAAGTAAAGTGGATCATGCGGGAGTTGGACGCTCCTCATAAACGCGCTCCCGAATCCAACGTGGAACAAACGTGGAGAGATGCATGGTTAGGGGGTACTTAGTAGCTAGTATGCGAACTTGGGGTGCACGGGCGCGGCCCCATTTCAACAAATGGCTTTCTGCGATAAGGGGCTCCTGAGCAGCGGACCGAATGACTCCAATACTCGTGGAAACAATTATGAACAGTGAAGACAAAAAACAAAGCCAGAAACGGGCGGAATCACCTTAAGGCTTCAAAGAGGCGCCTAATCCCCAAGAAGACACTGGTGCGAGCCAGGATGCCTCACAATCAGCACCAGCTGACATAAGAGAAAGGCCGATCGGCCATACAAAAAGCTCAATGGAGCTGGTAAAAGAGGTACGCCTACCTCCTAAGGATAGGGCTGGGCAAGGAAGAAGCGTATGCCAAAGGGTAGCCTCCTATATGCAAAGGCCAAAACCTGGGGAAAAGGCCCCGAAAAGGGACCGTTGAAAGGAAGGCACTCCGCCTGACGCTGGCTCGTGCGACACATAAGATACAGCCCACTGTCTCATTTAAAGATGTTGTGAGGATGGCAGTGCTTGCTGTCCTTTTGGACAAAATAGTGGCTTATAGGGACCTGGCGATAAACCCAGCCTTCTTGGTTTCTGTTTACAAGGCAGGATATCTTGTACTGCACTGTAAGGAGAACACGACTACAGAGTGGGTTAGGGCGACTGTAATCACCCCTGGGAAGGTGCTGCACTGTGGGCCACAGAGGAATCAAAAATTCCTCATTCCAGGATCGCAGTGGGGTACTTTCCAAACTCCATTGGAATGGAAACCAAGAAGGTACTGGATCGCCTTCAAGGGAAGAACAACGGCCTCAACGTCGGATCCTGGCGTAATGGAAAGAGAGTCCATAAAGGCTCTAACCTGATGCTGGTCGTGTCAGTGGACAAAAAATCTGCTGCAAGTCTGGAGGCTGCCAAAGGAAGGATTCATTTCCGCTTTGGTCAGGTCACACTCCGGTTGAAGGCGGCGGGTGTGAACGTGGAATGGAAGAGCTAGGTGGGACGCGAAGAGGATTACGACAAGTCTCGCTGTAAGACTGAGACCAAAGCCAACAAATGTTGAGGTCTATACAGGCATATCTGCACCATGGAAAAGGAGCTACGGCGGAGCTTAGCAGAAGATTTTCCGGTGAAAAAAGCCACATATGATTTATGAAAAAACATCTGCAAAACCAAAGGCAGCGATAATCATCGACACAAGCACTAAATTTCTGCCTTTCTATGACTTTACAGATGGCGACACTGTCACATTACTGGTGGAAGTGGAACTTAACGGGCGAAAGACAGAGGTCGTGATTGACTCAGCTCACTTTCCTGGCGAATTAGATGACGCACCACCAGACCTAGTAAAGAAACTAGTGGAGTACTGAAAAACCACAGGAAAGGGCAGCACAAGAGGTGAGTATCTCCTAGAATTTTTATTAAGTAGTAACATAGCTGTAGCTAATAAGGGAAACAAGCCAACCTTCGTAAATGCTATTGGTTAAGGGGTTTTAGACCTAACATTAGTCACAGAAAACTCACTCGACTTGATTCAGAACTGGACTGTCTCAGATGATGACTCCATGTCTGATCATAAAACTATTATGTTTAAAATAAAGGGACTAGTAAAGATCGTGACCCTAGAAATACTGACGGGCGCAGGTATGCTGTAAACATTTCAGCAAAACTGGACACATTAACCAGCCTCATATCTACAAAAGAGGAGTTGGACACAACAGTCACAGACCTGACTGACAACATCATATCCTCGTAAAACGCATGCTGTCCGCAAAGAGGGTGAAACTGTAAACTTGAAAAACTTCGTAGGACGACCAGAACTGAGTTCAACAAGGCCAAGAGGACAAACACCTGGGATGACTACAAAAAGTCCCTGACAACACACAACAAAGAACTACGGAAGTCCAAGAGAAATTGTTGGAAGATTTTTTTGAGGAGCTTAGGGACATATGTATTTCGGCTACTACTAGGATTCAAAGGTCTCTCTATAAGGGCGAATCCACCTTCATAGGAACTCTAAAGTGATCGGATGGATCCCCTACAAACACGTTTAGGGAAACCATAGAGCTCCTTCTAAGGACTCACTTCCCTGACTGTAGGCTAACAGCGCAGAGGCCAAATACGCACAGTATGGTAACTGCACAACAGCGAAGAGCCTTCGACCCAGTAATCAATTTTGTAAAGTAGACTGGGTCGTAAACTCGTTTAAGCCCTACAAATCTCCGGGGCCAGTCGGCATATTCTCCGCACTACTTTCCAATGGTACAAGCAAAGTTATTAAAAAATTGGTTAAAACATTTAGGGCTTGCCCGACACTGCAACATGTTCCAATTAGATAGAGGTGGATCACCACCTAAGGGAGGATATACTATCTAGATCTACACTACACGGATACCAATATGCTTATCAAATAGGAAAATCATCAATTTAGGCACTTCTCTATTGTAGGTGTAACCGAAAAGCTTTTGCATCGAAGGGTATTTCCCTCTGTTCATTCCTGGATATAGAGGGTGCCTTTGACAATGCTAGCTTTAAATCTATGGAAGTGGCACTAATAACGGAAGAACTCAGCATCACTGCAGTAAAAGGCTGTCCACAGGGGGGAGTGATGTCTCCGCTGTTGTGGTCTATACTGGTGGATTAACTAGTTCAAGCCCTCAATGTAACTGACGATATATCAATCAACATAAGCGGCAACCATGAAAGGACCATTCGGGACTTGGTGCAGGACGCTTTAGACATAACACATAATTGGTATAGAAAAGAGGGATTGTCCATAAATTCCAATAAAACTAAAATCATCCTTTTCACTAGAAAAAGAAAGCTATGCTTTCCAGATCTAAACTTATCATGGGAGCTGAATTCTAAAATGACCTTCTGCGTATATACTCAGATGGTCAAACCCGTAATAGTGTATGGGGCACTTGTTTGGTGGAAAAAGACCCCTCAAAAAACAGCCATTAAAAAACTATGCAAGAATCAATGACTTCAGTGTTGGCACTAATCGATTAATTTTTTAATCAATTAGTTAATTCGATTAAATGTAATCCGATTGCAGTTAATCATGGTTAATTTTATTCGTAACCGCGATTAAAAAAATAGCTTTTAATCATTAACCCTTAATTTGAGTAAGTAGGTTTGGTGATTAATTTATGCAGGAATTTTCCCGTGCACCCAAGGCCAGTTAATCGGGTATTGGTAGGTCGGTTTTCCTCATCACTCTAAGCAATTTTGCGTGCATTTTCTTTAAAATCTATTCCAACAGACGTTATGTAAAATAGTGTTCAATATCCCTCTGCACATGTGCGATGGGTTGTAAAAATTCCCTGTTTATGTATTGCTAACAAAAATAATTTTTTTTTATATATTATGTATTTTTTTTAAGCGTGAAACACAAAATAATCGCTATAACTCTTTCTTGGTTTCAAATTCGGACAAACTTAATAATACAGATGATTACGATTAATTAATTTTAATCATTAATCGCGATTAACATTTTAATCGTTAATTTTTAATCCTTAATCAGATGCACATTTTGCAAACACTGAAGGACTTGCAAGCCCGTATGGGGGTAATGAAAACCACACCCACTGCAGGCATGGAGGCTCTACTCAATCTTACACCCCTTCATAGGAAAAATAAATTTAAACATGGCTACCTTGTCGGACACCTTGAAATATTGAAAGGAAAGGAGGCAACCGTGGCAAAAACCCTGTTTTCAGACCAAATTGAACCTATCCCCAGCTTTACGTTTACCACTCGAGAAGACTGAGCAGAGATCCAACCTGGATGCACAATGCTATAAAAATGTTATACCCATGATTCAAAAACATCTTACATCTTTCTCCTTAAGTGAAGACGCAACGATATTTCAGGCGGAACTAACTGCCATACTGGCAACCGGTTTATCCGGCTTTGTTTTTAATTTCAAGATCGAGAACCGGTTTTTTCGCACTGAAATTTTTTGAGTTACTCGAAAACCGGTTTTGGAAAAAGTCGAATAATCGAATACCCTAACTAATACCCAGTTGAACTGACACTTGTAAGACATTTTCGTTATTACTATACAAGTACTGATACATGTAAGACATTTTAGTTGTTATTATTATACTGCATACTATTTAGTACCAAGTACAACTTATACGTATTCCTTTTTTGGATTCAAAAAATTTTAATTTGTTTTGGAAAATGTTTTTTCATAAATATTATGAGTCTATTCCATACTGATACTTAAAATAAAAAAAGGTGATATATATTGCTACATTTTAAGTCTACTGTGCGGGCAATAACCCTGCCCACCTCTGATGTAAGTGTAGTTTGCAGAAATACATACTACGTAACTACTCTAGCTTATTCACTCAAAATTGATATTTACAATGGTCTCTTGGGGGAAATAGAAATACTATAAATTTTTGGAAAATGGGCGTAGCCCCGCCCACTTATGATTACAAGTGTATATCTCGGTAACTGCTCTACCACTTTTTACCAAACTTGGCGCAGTTCTTGACCTTGGTACAACATGGCAAATGGTTGAATATTTTTAAAATCGGACAGTAACTACACCCACATCCAACTTTAACGTTTTAAAACAAGTGAAACCTATTCTGCCAGTGCACTATGGTCCGGAAATCAATTTTTTTTTGCATAAATTATTAGAAACGAGGTATGTATGTCACTTAAGTTTTGTGTGTAGGCTTAGTATGCCAAATAAATTGAAGTAAAGAGAAAAGAAAAATTTGAGGGGTGGCACGCCCACTCCATTCATACAAATACAAAGAGTGATATAATTCAGCTAGAAAAGCTGAAAAATTTGGTATAAAAGGTCAAGGCATAAAGGGGAATACGCCAATTTAAAATTTTGGAAAAGGGGCGTGGCCATCTCACTGACAAAGAAATTTCGAATCTCTCACCAACCACTTGACCGATCTTAACAAAACTTAGTACATATAGTGCCGCTAGTATATTCAATTAGACTTAATGAGATAAACTAATATAGTTATAAGTGGGCGGTATCACGCCCATTTTCCAAAATTCCATAATAATGTTACTTCTTTTCAAGGGATTGTTGTGAGTATAGATTTTGAGTAAATTAGCGTGATTAAAGTTCGAAATATTGAAGTTTTAAGCATTTCTGAAATTAACCGTTACATGAAAATTGGGCGTAATTTTAGTCCGATTTTAATAATTTTCATAGTTTTGTTTTTATGTCGCATGCACAATTATCAAACTGATTTTGGTACAAACTGATCCAACTGTTACCGAGATACACATATGTATGTGGTCATAAGTGGGCGGGGCCACGACAGTTTTCCAAAATTTTATTTTAGGCGTATTTCTTGCTAAAGAATTATTGCAAACTTCAATTTTGAATAAATTAGCTTCAGTGTTTACCGATTTATCGAAGATTTCGTATTTCTCCAAATTACCGTTAAATGGAATGCGGGCGATTATCCGATTTTAAAAATTTTCCGCCGTTTGGTATATTTTACCAGGACCAACAACTGTGCGGGAGAAATTGGTGAAGCGGTCACCAAGATATTCACATGTAATCATAAGTGAGCGTGGCTACGCCCATTTTCCCAAAATTTATAATATTTTTATTTTTTGCATACAAATCATTGTAAATATTAATTTTGAGTGAATAAGCTTCAGTAGTTTTACTATCGCTCTCTAGCCAAACTCCAAGTATTTTTGTGTTGGAATTCAAATGTTGCTGAAAATTACAAATATTCTTAAGTGGGGCAAAATGACACAATGCCCACACACATGATTTTAAAGAGCTGACTGTCACCTTTCACCTTAAATAATAATCTTGAACAATACGGGACAATACATACAACTTTTACTCCACAAAGCACAGACAAATACCAAATTTTTACGATAAAAAGTTATTATACGAAACACCGCACCATACAGATAGGAATTACACAAAAATCCAAATTTTTTTATTCAGTTCAAATATAAAAACCTTTCTTATTGTTTTCCATTGTAAATTTATTAACTTTTTTGGTTTATTAACTATTATCACACAGTTCGTTTCTAACAATCTTTTACTCAGCTGTTCACAAGTTTGCTGTTGCTTCAGAGGCATAATTTTTGACAGCTTATAAATGGAACAGGGTTGCCTTATTAAGTTTATTTTTTGCATATTTTGGACCACTGAAATGTCTCCATTAATACTGCGTACCACATTTTTTAAAATTAGTAAATTGTTTTTTCAAATTTATGCAAAAAAAATGAATTCCAGACCATAGTGCAGTGGTAGTGTACATATGTATACTTAATATTTCAAAAAAAGTGTAAACGATTTAAGCTCTCTTATCCCGCTTAAGCATTATAATTTAANCAAGATCGAGAACCGGTTTTTTCGCACTGAAATTTTTTGAGTTACTCGAAAACCGGTTTTGGAAAAAGTCGAATAATCGAATACCCTAACTAATACCCAGTTGAACTGACACTTGTAAGACATTTTCGTTATTACTATACAAGTACTGATACATGTAAGACATTTTAGTTGTTATTATTATACTGCATACTATTTAGTACCAAGTACAACTTATACGTATTCCTTTTTTGGATTCAAAAAATTTTAATTTGTTTTGGAAAATGTTTTTTCATAAATATTATGAGTCTATTCCATACTGATACTTAAAATAAAAAAAGGTGATATATATTGCTACATTTTAAGTCTACTGTGCGGGCAATAACCCTGCCCACCTCTGATGTAAGTGTAGTTTGCAGAAATACATACTACGTAACTACTCTAGCTTATTCACTCAAAATTGATATTTACAATGGTCTCTTGGGGGAAATAGAAATACTATAAATTTTTGGAAAATGGGCGTAGCCCCGCCCACTTATGATTACAAGTGTATATCTCGGTAACTGCTCTACCACTTCTTACCAAACTTGGCGCAGTTCTTGACCTTGGTACAACATGGCAAATGGTTGAATATTTTTAAAATCGGACAGTAACTACACCCACATCCAACTTTAACGTTTTAAAACAAGTGAAACCTATTCTGCCAGTGCACTATGGTCCGGAAATCAATTTTTTTTTGCATAAATTATTAGAAACGAGGTATGTATGTCACTTAAGTTTTGTGTGTAGGCTTAGTATGCCAAATAAATTGAAGTAAAGAGAAAAGAAAAATTTGAGGGGTGGCACGCCCACTCCATTCATACAAATACAAAGAGTGATATAATTCAGCTAGAAAAGCTGAAAAATTTGGTATAAAAGGTCAAGGCATAAAGGGGAATACGCCAATTTAAAATTTTGGAAAAGGGGCGTGGCCATCTCACTGACAAAGAAATTTCGAATCTCTCACCAACCACTTGACCGATCTTAACAAAACTTAGTACATATAGTGCCGCTAGTATATTCAATTAGACTTAATGAGATAAACTAATATAGTTATAAGTGGGCGGTATCACGCCCATTTTCCAAAATTCCATAATAATGTTACTTCTTTTCAAGGGATTGTTGTGAGTATAGATTTTGAGTAAATTAGCGTGATTAAAGTTCGAAATATTGAAGTTTTAAGCATTTCTGAAATTAACCGTTACATGAAAATTGGGCGTAATTTTAGTCCGATTTCAATAATTTTCATAGTTTTGTTTTTATGTCGCATGCACAATTATCAAACTGATTTTGGTACAAACTGATCCAACTGTTACCGAGATACACATATGTATGTGGTCATAAGTGGGCGGGGCCACGACAGTTTTCCAAAATTTTATTTTAGGCGTATTTCTTGCTAAAGAATTATTGCAAACTTCAATTTTGAATAAATTAGCTTCAGTGTTTACCGATTTATCGAAGATTTCGTATTTCTCCAAATTACCGTTAAATGGAATGCGGGCGATTATCCGATTTTAAAAATTTTCCGCCGTTTGGTATATTTTACCAGGACCAACAACTGTGCGGGAGAAATTGGTGAAGCGGTCACCAAGATATTCACATGTAATCATAAGTGAGCGTGGCTACGCCCATTTTCCCAAAATTTATAATATTTTTATTTTTTGCATACAAATCATTGTAAATATTAATTTTGAGTGAATAAGCTTCAGTAGTTTTACTATCGCTCTCTAGCCAAACTCCAAGTATTTTTGTGTTGGAATTCAAATGTTGCTGAAAATTACAAATATTCTTAAGTGGGGCAAAATGACACAATGCCCACACACATGATTTTAAAGAGCTGACTGTCACCTTTCACCTTAAATAAAAATCTTGAACAATACGGGACAATACATACAAATTTTACTCCACAAAGCACAGACAAATACCAAATTTTTACGATAAAAAGTTATTATACGAAACACCGCACCATACAGATAGGAATTACACAAAAATCCAAATTTTTTTATTCAGTTCAAATATAAAAACCTTTCTTATTGTTTTCCATTGTAAATTTATTAACTTTTTTGGTTTATTAACTATTATCACACAGTTCGTTTCTAACAATCTTTTACTCAGCTGTTCACAAGTTTGCTGTTGCTTCAGAGGCATAATTTTTGACAGCTTATAAATGGAACAGGGTTGCCTTATTAAGTTTATTTTTTGCATATTTTGGACCACTGAAATGTCTCCATTAATACTGCGTACCACATTTTTTAAAATTAGTAAATTGTTTTTTCAAATTTATGCAAAAAAAATGAATTCCAGACCATAGTGCAGTGGTAGTGTACATATGTATACTTAATATTTCAAAAAAAGTGTAAACGATTTAAGCTCTCTTATCCCGCTTAAGCATTATAATTTAAGATAATTATACACAGCCTATTGTTCAAATACCTACTTACATGCATACATTTACATATAAACATACATATGTATTCGTTATTGTTCCAATAAATATTTACCTTTCCTCCGAAGAGATGCACAAATGGTGATGTGCAATCATTTTGTTATTGTCGTTTACTGTTCTTAAATACATTTTGCATTTGTGGTACGGTTCAAAGAACTTGGTGTTGGTCAAAAGCCCTTAGCGGACGAAGTTATTCCTGTTGTTTACAAGTGGCTGTATTCACTCATAACCCGTGAGTTACATAAAAGATGTTTAAATAAGACTTTTACTGGCGCGAAGTCTTGATGACTGCGTTTGGGTAGATTTATTACACTCGCAAGTAAACATCTAATTATAAATTCGGGAAGCGTGCAAGTGGAGAAAAATTATTGTATAAGAAAATTACTTTACAAACAAATATTCAAGAAGTGCATTGTTTAAAAAGAGATAGCGAATTTATACTGAAAGACAACCTTTTCGGCAAAGACAATAATTTTCGATACCAATTTTCGTTGCAAAGTGGAATTGCATAAGTGAATATTATACGATATTTCGACGATTCGTAATTCGCTCTCTAAGTAATTCCTAAGTAATTCGTGAATTACCCTGTTTCACGCCACACATTAGTAATTCGTTTGGCAGCTCTACTTCTTATTCTTGTTCTTCGCTATTAAATATTATTTTTGTGTACTACAAATATCGGAGATGGAGCAAAAATTTAAGTTATCATCAAAGATTTTAATTTATATATAGAATTTTCCAGCAACTAGAAAAGGTGAGCAAATGGGACCAGACCGGTGAAAACTTCGATATGTTTCCGATAAATATTAGAAAAGATACCGATTCGTTCGCCATTCGCATGGTATTACGATCTGAATTGCCAACAAATGAGGTAATTCGCTCTAAAAATTTTGAATGGCGTATTACGTAATTCGAAGGGTAATTGGATGGTGAATAGCGAATGGGAGAGCGAATTACGAATCGTGGAAACGTCGTATTAGGGTGCTCGATTATTCGATTTTTTCAATACAAATTATGACCAAAAATTAAATAAAATTTAAAGAGTAACTCTTGTTTTTACTAAGAAAACAAAGAACAAAGTATTGCTACATATGTGCATAGAGGGTGTCCTAGACCATCTGCCATCTCCTCTAAAGTCGAGGGAAATGTTTTTTTTATTAAATAACCTAAAAATATGACCTACCAAATCGGGGATTTTATATCTTCTGGTGGTATTACCGACTTGAGGCTCCGAACGAAAGTGGCATAAACTGCCCGGAAGCATTTTTTTTTTTGGTAATTCTCTAGTATAGGGTAACAACCCCTAAAAAAGGTTCGGAAAAGTCGGGAAGGGTACCAAACGACGCGTTTAGGTCCCCCTATTAACAATTCGGAGGGGAGGGATAGTATAATTAACCATTTAAAAGTTATGAACAAAAAACTTTTGTTAAATTTCGTTGTTTTCTATGGGCAATTACACCGACAAAGATTCACTAAATCACCTGTTCTCACTTTTTAAACACAATTAAAATATATAATTTAACTTATTTATTAAACAAACACATAGTTTTATCAACCTAAGATAGATTATTTTGTTACTAAAAAGAAGTTGACAATCTTTGCGAATTGAAACGCGAGATTCCAAAATAGCTATAGTGCTGCCACTGTATTAGTATTTCGTAATAATTCACTTTTCCTTACAAGGTGTGTGCAGTGTTCAATGCTTTTCGGTATCTTCTTTCGTTTAATATAAATATATATAATGAAACTTTTTAATAAAAAATTGCGCGATTACCTTTTTTTTAATAAGAATGTTATGTTTTTACTACAGAATTGTATTCTGAGAATAAAAAGACATACCGTTTGTTTGAAATTTTTTTCGCGCAAGTGCCTTTTCAACCTCTAAATAACCTTCGAACTTCAACTAGTTCTGGACTTCTGAAATCAAAGAAAATGATTTTATTAGAAAACGAAAAAATATGAATCACCAAGTCAGGGATGCTCTATTTTTTGTCGTATTACCGACTTCCGGTTCCGATCGGAAGTGAATTAAATAAACCGGAAGTGCGCTATTTGAAATTACACCTATGTACATGTTCTTACTACAGATTCGGATTCTGGGTATAAAAATAAGTAACCTTTGTTTGAAACTTTTCTCGGAAGTGTATTTTTCAACCGCTAAATGACCTTCGAACTTCAATTTGTCCTGGACTTTTTAAATGCGTAAACATTTTTTGATTGAAAATCGAAAAAAATATGAATTACCAAGAAAGTGGGTTAAATATACCGGAAGTGCAATATTATAATCGGAAGTCCAGTCCAGAAAAAAGTTTGTATTTTTTTCCGCAGATTCCGAATCTGTAGTAAAAATATGTACATGTATCTAGATTTTCGAGAGACACTACCGAAGACGATATAAAGATTTATATCTCATCAAAAATTACAACTTTCGACTTAAGCATCAGAAAATTTAATTTTAAATACGAAAGAAATATTGCTTCATTTAAAATTGGCGTAAATTTAGATAATTTTAATGAGCTGTTTAGTAGTTCTTTTTGGCCCCCCGGAGCTTTCGTTCGTGAATTCGACTACAGTATATTTTGCTTTGCTGCCTTAATGCTTAAGTGCACATTTAAGATACCTACCCTAAACTGCGCACTAGCGGCATTATTTTTAACATTTATAAGAAAACTCCTCCGATAGATGCATTCAACATACCTTCGCATTGGCGATACCAGCCTTAAAAATTGTGCAACTATTATTAACTATCAAAGAAAGTATTAGGTTTACCTGCACTGGCCCTACAATTACCTACTTTTACAAGCTTTTATTTATTTTGCTCATCTCGCAGAACAACGAAAATGGCTATCAATTAATGTAGTTATATAGATAATTAGATACAATTCGGTAAAAATTTCGCTTGCAGTAATTTCTACGTGGTAAGTGCTCCTCCATTATTTGGTTTCATAGGGATTCGGATACCTTCCTCATTGAAGTAGTAAAGAAAATTCGCTTAAGTGCTTTTTTCGGTTAAGTGTACAAGTTTTTCTTGCAAAGGAGGATGGGCAGCTAAGTAAAATATACTGTATAGGCCCAAAAAAGGAAATAACTTAGCTAATATTCTCCGTCATAACACTGAATCAAAAAACTAATCATTAAATCTGCTTTAAGTATTTATTGACGGCCGATGTGGTGTTGTGGTAAGCAGTGCGCGCTTCCACTCTGCAACGCCTGGGTTCAAACCCTGGTCAAAGCAACATCGCAAAAACTATAGAAAAAAGGTTGTTTCTTAACAGCGGTCGTCCCTCGGCAGACAATGGCAAACCTCCGAGTGAATTTCTGCCATGAAAAACAGCTTCTCATAAAAAATACAATCGCCGTTCGGAGTCGGCGTAAAACTGTAGGTCCCTCCGCACTGTGTGACAACATCAAGGCGCACGCCACAAATCGGAATAGAAGCTCGGCCAAACACTAACATAAGTGTAAGCGCCAATTTATTATTATTATTTATTATTACCAAAATGTAGAGGCTTAAATACTAAATTAACGAACTTATACCTTAAAGGCCTTGAATGTAATNATAGAAGCTCGGCCAAACACTAACATAAGTGTAAGCGCCAATTTATTATTATTATTTATTATTACCAAAATGTAGAGGCTTAAATACTAAATTAACGAACTTATACCTTAAAGGCCTTGAATGTAATTATAATATTTCTTTCACTGAAACTTGGCTGACCCCTCACATTTTCAATTCAGAGATTCTTCATCTTCTTCTTATCATATCTATAGACAAGATAGGGAGGACAGAATCGGCGGTGGCGTACCCTTCGCTGTAGACTCTTCTATACCATCTGAAGAAGTTAGTCTTCCACACATTGATTCAGTAGAATTCAAATGCATTCGTGTACAGGTTGGAAAAGTGTCTATTTACTTAGCTCTATGCTATATCCCTCCCCGATTTGACACATTGGTGTATTCACGACTCATCTCTTTACTGAAATCAGTTAATTTACTGACTAAACCCTCTGATTCAATGATTACATTGGGTGATTTTAATTTACCAAGCATATCATAGAACATCATTGACATAAGTTTGGTAAAGTATTAGATCTTGTTTATGTTGATGATGCATCTAAATCCGTTATAAATAAGCGTGATCCACTAGTTTTGCCCGAAGATGTCTACCACCCTGCTATGGAGGTATCTTATGAAGCTATAAGTGATGGTCAAAATTGCAGTACCCAAGCATACGAACCAAATATTCGCTTTGATTTTTCGAAAGCCAACTTTACAAAGCTTAACAAAGAACTGTCTAAATTGTCGTGGCCTGTATATAAAGAAAATATTGAACAAAGCGTTGCACTTTTTAACTTTACTTTACATAAATTATTTGAAAAGCATGTGCCTAAACGCGTGTATGTTCCTGAAGACCAAACACAGTTATGGTTCACTAAAGAACTGAGAAATTTGAAAAACAGAAAGTCACGTTATTTTAGATACTCACTTTTGCGTCATAAGTTTTTTTAATTAAACAAAAAGTGTTATAAAGCTTACTTGTGTAAATCAAACGGCGTATAATATATAACCTCAAATCATTTTATGACTTCGTAAACTCAAAGCGAAATGTACGTGGGTTTCCTTCCGCCATGAAGTATCAAAATACCGTCTCTAGTGATAATTAAAATATTTCTAACATGTTCGCTCAGTTTTTTAAATCCAATTATTCCATTAACACATACACTCATACGATGTAAAATACTCACTTTTGCGTCATAAGTTTTTTGAATTAAACAAAAAGTGTTATAAAGCTTACTTGTGTAAATCAAACGGCGTATAATATATAACCTCAAATCATTTTATGACTTCGTAAACTCAAAGCGAAATGTACGTGGGTTTCCTTCCGCCATGAAGTATCAAAATACCGTCTCTAGTGATAATTAAATATTTCTAACATGTTCGCTCAGTTGTTTAAATCCAATTATTCCATTAACACTTACACTCATACGATGTAAAATACTCACTTTTGCGTCATAAGTTTTTTGAATTAAACAAAAAGTGTTATAAAGCTTACTTGTGTAAATCAAACGGCGTATAATATATAACCTCAAATCATTTTATGACTTCGTAAACTCAAAGCGAAATGTACGTGGGTTTCCTTCCGCCATGAAGTATCAAAATACCGTCTCTAGTGATAATTAAAATATTTCTAACATGTTCGCTCAGTTTTTTAAATCCAATTATTCCATTAACTCACATGCTAACACTGACTATCCTTTTAAACTATGTCCAATGAACTCAATAAATATCCCAGTAATATCTCCTGATGATGTAGTAGTTTATCTGAAATATTTAAAACAGTCCTTCAGTTATGGTCCTGACCAGATCCCTACTTGTATTCTTATAAATTGCGCTGATTATCTCTATGAGCCGTTAACAGCGTTATTTAATTTGTCCTTAAAGAGGACGTTTTCCAACTATATGGAAGGAATCGTTCATAACCCCGTTACATAAAACCGGTAGCAGATCTTCAGTGGAGAACTACCGGCGAATAGCTAACCTTTCTGCAATTCCTAAATTATTTGAAGCAGTTATATCAAATCAGTTGACGCATTCTATCTCTTCTAGCATTTCATAAAGTCAACATGGATTTTGCAAGGGCAAATCAACTTCTACAAATTTACTTGAATTAACATCCTATAACTCAAAAGCATTTAGTGAAAGCAAAACTGTTGATGTTATACATATATACTGACTTCAGTAAAGCATTTGACACAGTGTGCCACTCGTTGCTCGTCTATAAACTTGATCTTCTTGGTATTCCACCTAATTTTTTACGTTGGATCTGTTCATAACTCTATTATAGATCACAAAGGGTAATGTTTAAAAATACTATCTCTGACGTCATTGATGTTACGTTAGGAGTCCCTCAAGGTAGCCACCTAGGCCCGGTTCTGTTATTGCTTTTTATAAACGATATTTCTACAGATATACAATTTACCAAAATATTAATGTATGAAGATGATGTAAAGCTTAATAAATAAACAGCATGGCTTACTGGTGTAAAGTAAATCGTATGCCTCTAAATCTTAACAAATGTAAAGTAATGTGGTCAAAAGAATTTTGTGACCCTTATATCACTATAACCCTGTTTACAACATTAGTTATACCAATTCTGGAATACGGTTCGGTGGTTTGGAATCCAAGGTATCAAATTTTTTCAGACAAGACAGAATCAATTCAAAAACAATTCCTACATTTTGCTTTAAGAAATTTCCGTTNCAAATGTAAAGTAATGTGGTCAAAAGAATTTTGTGACCCTTATATCACTATAACCCTGTTTACAACATTAGTTATACCAATTCTGGAATACGGTTCGGTGGTTTGGAATCCAAGGTATCAAATTTTTTCAGACAAGACAGAATCAATTCAAAAACAATTCCTACATTTTGCTTTAAGAAATTTCCGTTGGGATTCTCAATATAACCCTCCGCCTTATACGAGCCGGTTAAAACTTATTAATCTTCCTACAATTTCCAGTCGCAGGCAAATGCTTGGTAAAATTTTTATAGTTAAACTAGCTTATACCCGCGGGTTTTACCCCGCGCTTTTATACAAACATGAAAAATAATTTAATGATGTTAGGTTTTATTTCTGTGCCCATTTCGTTATAGCTCGTTATTTTTTAAGCGAGTTAAGGTATTTAGGCCGTTTCAAACTATGAAATTATAAAATCTCGTCTGCGCGCTAGGCATATGAAATATTTCAATCCCTCTAAGTTTACCTTAAAATGATTCCAGGTATACGGCGCGTGAACGTGTAACCTTCTTGGAGGTGCCACGGCGAGTTCTAATAATTCCAGTTCAAATTTAGTAAGCTGCCCTTGATAAAATACCACTTTTCATTACTGTAGCAAATGCCTCAAGAGAGCTTTAGATTATAAGGCCGAACCCGGCTCTCCCTTTTCCATTTAATGAAATTTATTCTGTCTTCCACAAACACTTCCAGGGATATGTGGCAAGAAAAAGTCAATTTGTACTGGAAGTGCCACGCCCATTTTTCTTATAACCCTAATCTTCTTCCATGAATTTAGAATTGATTTTACATGCAGTGTAAAAAAGTAAATTTGTACGGCAGGAACCATGTCCCCTTTTGGAATTAATTTTCTATACACATCTCGGTGCCAAGTTCCAGTCCTCTGCAATAAACACCTCCAGAGATATGCAGCATAGAAAAATCAATTTGCATGGGAGTTGCCACACCACCTTTTCCAATAACTCTCATTTTTCTCCATGAGTATGGTATTAGTTTCACATACATACATACATACATATATATTTCCATACCAAGCTTGAGTTAGGGATGGGTAGTGAGGGGTTGAAATTCGATTGTTCCCGAATTTCGAACATTGCCCAACCATTCGATTATTCGATTCGAGATTCGGTGATGCAAATTCGATTTAATTCGAATTTTTTCGAATTTTGCAACATTTTTTTGAAGTGAAACTTCTTAATCGAGTTCGGAGATATTTAACACCAAGTCATAAAATCTGTATCGTTCAATTCAAAAAAATTAAGCGTCGAATTAAAGGCTTGTCCTTTGGGTCTGCAACACAGTTTTAGTTCTATGAAAAGGGTTGCCACAGGTTAGAAAATCAAATTCAAATAATCGCTTCCGCAGATGTTTGCGTTAAATATTTAACACCAAGTCATAAAATCTGTATCGTTCGTTCGATTTTCCAAAATGGGGTAGGTGTCAAATGAAAGGGCTTGCCCTGTAGATGTGTAACATGGTTTTAGTTTTGTGCCATATGTAAGAAAATCAAAATCAAATTATATTTATTTTTTAATTACATTTGGGAAGGTTGCCACCTGTTTGAAAAGTCGAATTTAGTTAAAGAGGTGTTGTACTTAAAATACTATGCAACAATTAAAATATTTTTGAGGTGCTTGAAGAGAGTGGCCACCTGTTTAAAAAGTTAAACTCAAATTACACTGTGCGACAGCCGGAACCTGCCCGGACTTTGTTAACATTTTCTGAATGTATGTATACCCATCCGGTAGTAAAACGCTCGATGGATTTGTAAAAGTTAGTTCGTATTTTTTTTTTTTTGTTTTTTTTTCTTTATTGACAACAAAATTCAATTAAGAACAGATTTTCTAAAAAAAAATACAATGTTTTTGTACGAGAATATAGCTTATTTCTATATAATTACATCATGCCGTCAATTATATAATGTTACAAAGTGAGGAGAACAGTATAATAAAAAAAAAAATAAATAAATAAAAGTGATATGGAAATTATTCATAATAATAATATAAAATGATAAAAGTAAAAGTAAAAAGTAAAAAATAGAACAAAATAAAAAAGTTTATAAAAGTAAAATCTCACACCTGACTGTTAAAGTTGAAATCTGCAAGAAGTAGCTGTCTGACTTCAGTTTTTAAACATTGCAAGTTTCTTGCATTTTTAACTTCCTCTGGAAGTTTATTAAATAATTTTACACCATAGTGTCTTAAAGATTTAGCACACCTTTCAGTTCTAAATATACGTGGTTTAATATTTGTTCTGACTCTAAGTGCATATTCCGGAGTTGGCTCTTCTGATATGGTCAGATTATGTTTAATTAAATTATTTTTGATTTTATAAAATGTGATTAAGGTTTGTAATATGGAATATTTGCGAATATTCAACTTATCATGATACAAAAGCACACTGGATGTCGTTCGTGGCAAATTGAAAATGTTTTTAATTATTTTATTTTGTATTCTTTGTATCTCATTCATAAGTTGTTCCATGCAGACATTCCATATTGGATTTAAGTAATTAATATGTGACATGAAAAGAGAATTATATAGAAGCCATAGTTGTTTTTTAGGAATCAATTTCCGATTTCTATAAATTACAAAGTTTAAAGGTATCAATTTCATCTTAAGCCTGTGTATATGTTCTCGCCAATTAAGATTAGCATCAAACCATATGCCTAAGTATTTTAAAGTTTCAACTCTTGAAATAAGGCTACCATCTACATGTATTCCATCCAGATCGCTCATAGATGGAATGTTTTTATAATTATTAAATAGAATAAAGTTAGTTTTCGAGAGATTCATTTTCAACAAATTTCTTTCAAACCATCCAGAAATTATCTTTAGATCCTCTTGAATATTTGTTAAAAGTTCTTCAAGAGTGTCAGTCACATACAAAAAGGTTCCATCATCAGCATAAAACTGTGGTGTTCCTTTCAATTCTAGTTTAAATATATTATTTATGTATATTAAAAATAATGTAGCTGCTAATTTAGATCCTTGAGGAACACCAGTTTTAATGGTTTTAATTGAGCTCTTAAATTCTTTAATTTGAACAAATTGCTTTCTGTTGATTAAAAAGCTTTCAAAAAGTTTTATAGCAGTGCCAGTTACTCCCAACTCCCTGAGTTTTTGTAACATAATGTGAATATTAACTGAGTCAAAGGCTTTACTTAGGTCGATTGCCAGCATAGCAACATATTTCTTTTTGTCTAAGTTTTCATACAAAAATTCTGTGCAACTGATACAGGCAGACATAGTGCTGGAGTTTTCAGTAAAACCAAACTGATTATCGCTAATTATATCCTTAATAAATGTTTTTAATCGGTTTAAAATAATGCTTTCAAACACCTTATCAACCGTACTTAGTTTTGTTATAGGTCTATAATTTGTACAAACCTCTTTACTTCCGCTTTTGTGGATTGGGACAACTGAACCAATTTTTAATACCTCTGGATATTGTCCGCTACTAAAGCACTCATTAATAAAATATGATAGCGGGCCAGATAGTTCCGCTTTATATTTCTGTATTAGTTTGGCAGAAATTCCATCTGGACCATTGGCCGACTTTGGATTAAGGCTGCTTATAGCATGTCTTACTTCCTCAGTGTCGCACTGATCCAAAACAAATGGATGTAAGAGTCTAGTTACCGGCTCAGGGGAGTACAGAAAGTGGTCTGGCGTATCTATAATGTTTATGAAATAATCATTGAAAACTTCAGCTATCTCAACAGGATTTGTAACTTCGTTATCGTTATCTACTATTTTTGCAATATTTGAAAAATTGGTATTATTTTGCCCATATACCAGCTGATTTAAGACTTTCCACGTTTTTGTGCTAGACCCAATGTTTTCTTCGATTCGACTCCCATAAAACTCTTTTCGTGCATTGTTAATTTTATTTCTCAACCTTATCTTGAAATTTCTATATTTGTTTTCAAAGTACAAGTTGTTGATA
The DNA here is from genome assembly GCF_001687245.7 of Rhagoletis zephyria. Lineage (NCBI taxonomy): Eukaryota > Metazoa > Arthropoda > Insecta > Diptera > Tephritidae > Rhagoletis > Rhagoletis zephyria. The sequence continues at coordinate 619,786 of NW_016157111.1, forward strand.
TATTTCCTTTTCAATTTATAAAATTTATTTTTCTCTCTAATTAAAGATAAGATTTCGTCATTCATCCACGGCTTCTTGACATTTTTGTTTATTTTTTTAATACGTTTGGTGCAATCTTCAATACTAGCACATAGTTGTGTATGAAATTCGGAAAAGTTCGATTGGTTAAGTATATTATTCATGTATTTGTTTTCATCAAAACGGGAATAATCAAAAACTTGTATTTCGTTTTTTAAATGCTCAATATTCTGTATATTGTTATTAACTGTTAAAGCTAGGAGTCTATGATCAGATATATCATTATCATCTAACGATAAAGTATATGTGTATTCAACTAAATCGGTTAGAACATGATCAATGATAGTTTTGTAATCATTTCCTCTTCTAGTGTAGTATATTTCTTTGTTTAAATTATTTAGAAAGAGAAATCCTTTGTTTAGTACTATACCTACGTAATCAATAACTTCCATATTTGAGTTTAATAAGTTTAAGTTGAAATCTCCAAGTATGATAGATCTCTTGTATTTTAAAATATCAGTTTCTAATTTATCAATGAATGAACCAACATCGGATGCACAGAATCTATAAACACACGAGATGCACATATTGGCTTTCATTAACTTTACAGTCAAGAAGCTACTTCCTTCATATTCTATTTTGCTTACTAGAGAAGATGGGATCGTTTTGTGCACAAAAATCGCACATCCACCTGCTCTATTTGAGGAACGGTTTGCAAAATAAGCATTATAATCTCTCAAATTGAAATACCTATTCTCATTTTCATAAATCCAGATTTCGCTTACTGCAATTACATGAATGATTTTACCCTCGGTTGCATTCTGATGGATTATCATATCTAACTCATCCATCTTATTTCTCATACTCTGTATATTTAAGTACAAAATATTTATATATTTATTATTGTTTTTGAAAATTAATTTGTTTACATTGTGCTTCACCTCAACATTAGATGCTGCATTGTTTATTAAGTTATTTACATCCATGGATAACTAAAATATATGTACTTAAATGTATTTAGATTAATTAATCTAGCTTTTTTAAATCTTCTAGCTCCATAATTTGTATCACCGGGGTGTCATCATCTTTTCTTACAAGTATTTTTGCATCCTTTACCCACACGTATTTGTAGCTCTTTTTATATGCTGCATTTTTAGCCTTTTTCATCAAATCGCTCAGTTCTTTTTCCATCAGCTGATGGAAGTTTATATTTTTCCCCTTCATGTCTACGTTTGGAAGTATTTTCTTCAAATCTATATGCGAACCTTTCTTCCTAAACTCAAAGCATTTTGCTTTCAACTCATTACTGCTCATTTTGACGATTAATGGGTGTGTTTTAAATTTTTTATTTTCATTTTGATATACATCCTCGATGCTATCAATATTAATATTTGCATTAACTTGTGCAGCAATTTCCATTACTACAGACTTCAAATTCACATCTTTTATTTGTGGTATATTAGTTATTATTATGTTGTTTTTATTTCTTTCTTGTTTTATTTCCATTACATTTCGTTCTAATGTTTTCATTTTGATTTTGACACCTTCGCCGTTTGTTTTAAGTTCCTTCAACTCTTTTTTTATTTGTTTGTTTTCTTCTGTTAAGCGATCGATCTCTTTTTTGAGCGCATCAAAGCTATCACTAATGTGTTCTTGCGATTCTCTTATTTTCTTCATCGCTCGCTCTTGCACTTTAAACTCTTTGTTTAAATTGTCAATAATCCCCGTTAAGTTCACTGAAGAAGATTCATTGTCGCTTGTGTCGCTCGATGTTGAGAGACGCTCTTTGTTGTTATGCTTTTTATTTGTTCTTGTTTTTGGTGGCATTTTCAACTTTGTTTCGCAATACTAATTATCGACAAAATTTATGTATGTTTTATGCGTTTGTTTGCTATGATCAAAATCAAAAGCACAATTTACTTTTTAAACAAGTTCACTTATTTATTTTAGTTTTTATAGTTTTAAATATTTTAGCGGGTTTTATACACCTTTAATTGAATTTATTTAACTGAGCTCGAACTTTTACATCCCCTCACTTTGACAGCATGTTTTTCATTTTATGGCCTACTAAGTTTTCATATCTCGCCCTAAGTAGTTTTCAAAAAAGTCGAAAAAATAGCTAAAATAAATGCCTGAGTGAAATTAAAGGTTAAGACATACATATATATTAAAATTTCTTGGGAAATATTTTCTTAGAACATTTTAACCCATTAGCTCCCGCCTAAAACGGTCATATTTGACCCTTACTTCAAGAAATCTCCCATAAAGCAAATTAGGCAGATCGTTAGTGGATTGATATATTCTAAAAAATTATTCTCCCGAAAATTTAACTGGGGGTTTTCTCAGGCAAAAGCTTCATGCTACCAACGTAAAAGCCTCTAAAAATTTAAAATAAAAAAGCAACAAAGAAACTAGTTTTTTTATAAAAAAAATTTAAATTGAGATTGGAATAACAGTTCCTTCATAGCACAGAGTTTTTGTTTTTATGCATCAGATCGAAAAACATGTATTTTTTTACTTGAATCCCTAAGACAAATGGAGTGCCACACACAGTGATGGCAAATTTAGTCAGAAAGAAGAAAGTTGAAGAGTTGATTTTTTGGAAATAAAGATGAAATTCGATTTTTTCTGGAAAAATTCGATTTTATCCTAATTTTAGCAACAAAAAGTTCGATTTCAAAAATTCGCTATCTTCGAGCTAAACTTCGATTAAAATTCGAATATCGAAGCTTCGAATATCGAATTTACCCATCCCTAGCTTGAGTGCTTTACCCCAAACATTTGAAGAGATATCCAATATGAAACTTTCAGTCAGTATGGGAGGTGCTACGCCTCTTTTCAAAAACGTGCATTTTTCTCCGTGAATATGAACATGATTTCACACAGTGTTGGCAAACTGTTAATCTGATTAATGATTAAAATGTTAATCTTGTTTGACGATTAAAATTAATAAGTCGTAATCAACTGTACGATTAATGATAACATTTTTTTAATCGTTAATCGCTGGCTGCGATTACGTTTAATTAATTTAAAACATTAATCGTTAATCCAATTAAAAATAAAATCTGATTAATTTGTCTAGTTTGTCCGAGTTTGAAACCAAACACCAGTTATAGTAATTATTTTGTGTTTTACGCTTATAAAAAGCACATAATATAAAAAAATTATAATTATTGTTATTAGTAATACATAAACTGGGAACTTTTACAAACCTAGTTTGTAAAACGTTTGTTGGTATATATCTTAATGAAAATGCACACCAAATTGCTTAGATTGATGAGGAAACCCGACTTAGCCATACCGGATTAACTTGCTTTGTGTGCACAGGGAAATTCCAGCATAACTTAATTAATCACCAAACCTACTTGATCAAATTAAGAGTTAATGATTAAAAATTAATTTTTTAATCGCGGTTACGATTAACTGTTTAGTCGGATTAAAATTAATCATGATTAACTGTAATCAGATTGAATTTAATCGAATTAACTAACTAATTAAAACATCAATCGATTAATGCCAACATTGATTTCACATACATATCACTATACCAAGTTTCAGTTCTCTCCCACAAATACTTCCAGACATATGTATGTAATATGAAAATTCCAATTTGTATGGGAGGGGCCTTGAGTTATCGGACTTACTTTCAGTCTAAGACCATCCTTCCGAAATCCGTAGTAAGTGTACTAAATTTCGTTCTGATCGGAAAACCGGTTAAGGAAGTAGCCTATTTTTCAATCCAGGTCATAAACCATCTTTGAGCAAAATTTCATTTTCAAACAGGTGGCAATTCTTAAAAAAGTAGCCTATTTTCCAGTCTAGGTCATAAGCTATCTGTGTGCAAACTTTCATGCAAATCAGTTCAGTCATTTACGCGTATTAATTTAATTAAATTTTCCTAATACGTGATAACTCTTAAAATAGTAGCCTATTTTCCAACATAGGTCATAAGCTATCTCTGTGCGAAATGTCATGCAAATCTGTTCAGTCGTTTCCGCGTATTAATTTAATTAAAACTTTTTTAACAGGTGGCAACTCTTCCAAAAAATTAGCCTATTTTCCACTGTAGGTCATAAGCTATCTGCTTGCAAAATTCCATGCAAATCCGTTCAGACTTTACCGCGTATTAATTTAATTGAACTTTTTTAGCAGGTGGTAACTCTTAAAAAAAGTAGCCTATTTTTCAACCTAGCTCATAAGCTATCTGTGTGAAAACTTCCATGCAAATCAGTTCACTCATTTCTGCATATTAAATAAATTAAACTTTTTTACCAGGTGGCAACTCTTAAAAAATAGCCTATTAACCAATCTGGCCCATAAGCTATCTGCGTACCAAATTTCACGCAAATCCGTTCAGTCATTTCCGCGTGATGATTTCCCAAACATCCAAACATACAAACTTTCACATTTATAATATTAGTAAGAGTAAGATAAGATTACTAACAGGCTCAATCTCAAATCCGCTTCTGCTGGGTGAAGTTAGCCTTAATGTTCCCTCCCGGGTATCAAGACACTTTTGTCCCCTATTTCTGAAAGCTTGTAAACCTAATTTTGAATTGCACGTCCCACTCCGTTGCTTATGCCAGGATTTTAACTCTCGTTCCAGCACGTTTTATATATCATATCCGCTTTTCATCATTAAGAAAGCGATACTATGTACTCTCAATAAATGAATCATTAACATAAAGACAAAATCGGCAGATGAATTTAGTTCTGTAGCTGAACAGTTTTAGATCTCGACACTTAACAAACTCCTGCCTATCGTGACTCGGCGCAAAAATTGAAAATACTGGTTCCGTACGTCATGCGGACTGCGCCACTCGTGTGGATGGGCGGAAATGGAGGGTAAAAACCGTTGGAATTATTATTATTATTAAATGTCCTATTTACGAAATGGTTAGTTTAAGCCACTATCGGTCGCAACCGGAAGGCGGTAATACGACCAAAAGTCAGAACATTCCTGACTTGGTGATTCACATTTCTTCGTTTTCCAGGACGAGTTGATGGTCGAAAGGCATTTAGGGGTTGAAAGAAGTACTTCCGAGAAAAAAGTTACGTATTTTTATCCTCGCAATCCGAATCTGTAGTAATAACATGTCTGTTTAATTAAAAATAAATGGACTTCCGGTCAGTTTTAGCCTACTGCTGGTGAAAACCGGTAGTCGGCAATACCACCAAAAGATAGAGCATCCCGATTTGGTAGGTCATATTTTTGCGTTATTTAATGAAAAGCACTTTCCTCCATTTTTGACGGGTGGAAGGGTGTTCTAGGACGCTCTGTATACATTCACACATTCCCCTTTTTTGTGACAGGTAATCTCGATGGAGTGCAATACGGCCCGCGGAAATAACGCTTTATTTCCGAAAAACAAAGAAATAAAGCCCGCGGGCTTTTTGGCGTTCGCCGGTGGGCATTATTTCTAGAGCTGTAAAAGTAACGAAAATTTGGATGCCCGTATGTATTCGTTATTAATCCAATCAACACCCGTATTTTTCGTATCGTTACTTTACTCGTTACTTTTGATACAGGCACTTGTACCTCGCACGAATCATCGCAACGAAACTTGCAGCGTAAGGAAATGTTCGTTCGTACATATGCATTCATGTATATATATACATTCATATGTACCTATACACACACCATACTTTTGTATCGATTCGAACAATTTGACACAATCAAGCACTTGTACCTCACACGATTCATCGCAACGAATCTTCTAGCGTAAGGAAATGTTCGTTCGCACATATGCATGCATGTATGTATGTACATACTAGCTTATACCCGCGGATTTCACCTCGCGCTTTTATACAAATATGAAAAATAATTTAATGATGTTAGATTTTATTTCTGTGCCCATTTCGTTATAGCTCGTTATTTTTTAAGCGAGTTAAGGTACTTAGGCCGTTTAAAACTATGAAATTATAAAATCTCGTCTACGCCTAGGCATACGAAAGATATCAATCCCTCTAAGTTTACCTTAAAATGCTTCCAGGTATAGGACGCGTGAACGTATAACCTTCTTGGAGGTGCCACGGCGAGTTCTAATATTTCCAACTCAAATTTAGTAACCTGGCCTTGATAAAATACCACTTCTNATTTAGAATTGATTTTACATACCCCAGTACCAAGTCCCAGTACTCTACCATGAACACCTCTAGAGATAAGCAGTATGAAACAGTAAATTTGTACGGCGGGAACCATGCCTCCTTTTCGATATAGGCAAATTCTTCTCCATGAGTATGGAATTAATTCTGTATACACATCTCGGTGCTAAGTTCCATTCCTCTGCAATAAACACCTCCAGAGATATGCAGCATAGAAAAATCAATTTGCATGGGAGTTGCCACACCACCATTTCCAATAACTCTCATTTTTCTCCATGAGTATGGTATTAGTTTCACATACATACATATGTATTTCCAAACCAAGCTTGAGTACTTTACACCAAACATTTGAAGAGATATGCAATATGAAACTCTACGCCTCTTTTCCAAAAACGTCCATTTGCTCCGTGAATTTGAACATGATTTCACACAGTGTTGGCAAACTGTTAATCTGATTAACGATTAAAATGTTAATGGCGTTTGACGATTAAAATTAATTAGTCGTAAACAACTGTACGATTAATGATAACATTTTTTAATCGTTTGCAAAATTTCATGCAAATCCATTTCGTCGTTTCCGCGTATTAATTTATTGAAACTTTTTTAACAGGTGGCAACTCTTAAGAAAGGTAGCCTATTTTCCAATCTAGGTCATAAGCTATCTTTATGCAAATGTTCAGGCAAATCCATTCAGTCGTTCCCGCATATTAAACAAATAAAACTTTTTCAACAGGTGGAAACTCTTAAAAAAATAGCCTATTAACCAATCTGGCCCATAAGCTATCTGCGTACAAAATTTCATGCAAATCCGTACAGTCGTTTCCGCGTGATGACTTCCCAAACATACAAACTTTCACATTTATAATATTATAATAATAATAATAATCTATATATTAATACGCTAACATAAATTTTGTCTCCGTTCGTTTGGCGATTCTACCGAACCGATTTCGAAGAACACCGTTGGAAAGGCATTTTTCCGTAGATGAGCAGAGTTTTTATGGTTTCACAATTGGTTGAAAATTACGGCCAAAACCGTCGTTTAAACATTTTCGAATTGTGTATAGATGTTGCTGCAACGTGTTCAATTTGACATGTTTTGCCTGTTGTTTCACTACAGATTTGAAATTAAGCTTTGAAATAAAGATAAATATGAAGATGAAGAAATATAATAAATGATAAAGATGAAGTAAAAAAATGAAGGCAAAAGTGAAAATAAAGACGAAAATGGAGACAATGAAAGATACATAAGAATTAGGGTAACTGAAAGGGTAAGAACATTTCTTGAATTTATGAAGTGAAACTTCTTTAGCGCCAGTTGGTTGGGAGTAAATTGTCAAATTCAAGGGGAATAATGCACATGGAAATGGTTCTCAGCGGTTTAGCGGTTTGAGAATAAAAATAAATAATATAAAAAAAACTTTTTAATATACAACGCTTTTATAAATGGACTAAAAAGTAGAAAATAATATTGGTCAGTCCCATAGAATTTCTTTTGATAACTTTTGATTTTGAAATTTTAGCAAAAGTCATTATAAACAATCTATGAAATTGAAAATGAAAAACGTGGAGCGTGACATCACAGGATATGACAACACATGACATGCACATAAAATCACGTCACATCTTATCACGTAATCGCACCTCATCTCATCTACGTGAAAAGAAAAAGAAAAGGACATAAGCAAAGATGTGAAAGATAAAAACAAAGATGAAGACCAAGGTAAAGTTACCGATTTCAAAACCAGAAACACCGTTGAAAAGTAATTTTCTGTAGATAAGGAGAGTTTTTATAGTTTGGAATTCGTTTGAAAATCGTCGTTTAAAAGTGTCCATATTTGTGTATGGTTGTTTTTGCAACCTGTTTAATTTAAGCTGTTTCGCATTTTGTTTTACTTCGTATTTGAAATTAAACTTTGAAATAAAGATAAATATGAAGATGAAGAAACAAGTGATAACGATGAAGACAAAAAAAGGCAAAAGTGAAGATAAAGACGAAAATTGAGATAAAGGCGAAAATGGAGACAATGAGAAATACATAAGAATTAGGTTAAAAGATAGGAATCGAAATAAAATCAGCCATAAAGGTTACTGAAATTTATCGAATCATCGAAGTTTATAATTATCGAAATTTATCCATGCTTATTAAGTTATCGCAACGTATCGAATTATTCAAACTGATCAATGTTTACTGAGTTGTCGAAATTTATAGACACATAAACTTAGTTGTCCAAATTTACGGATAGTTATCGAGCTATAAAAACGTGTGGGATTAACGAAATTTGTCAAGTTAAAGAAATGTATCAAGTTATCGATATTTATTGAATTATCATTATTTATAGACTTAACAAAATATATCGAGGTGTCGTAATGCATGGAGTTCTTTCAACTTACAGAGTTATCGATAATTATTGATCTACTGAAATTGGTTGGTTCAACAAAGCAAAGTTTATGGAATTTTCAAAATATATCGATTTATCGAAATTTCAAGGTTATATAAGCTTATCGATTTATCACTGCTTATCGAATTTAATCGTCTTAACAGAGTGTAACGAGTTATCAAAATGTTAAGATAGTTTTCGAAAAATGTAGAGATGTCAAAAAAAATTTATAAAGTTATCCAAAGTTTTTACATTTTTGAGTTTTCGAAATTGGTCGAGTTAACGAATTTTAGTGTTCTTGAAATTCATCGAACTATCGATATGTATCAAATCATTGAAATTTATCAATTTATCGATAAACTTGAATGTATCGGGTCAATTCCAAGTCCTGCCGAAGTCCTCCAAAGACCTTCTCAGATAAAAAAAAAAATTAGTTACGTTTTAGCAGAAGATTTTCCGGTTAGTTAATTTGTACCGCATAAGTATCGCTACGTGTTAAGTTAGAAAACCTCTCCAAGGCTTCTCAAACTAGAAAAACTGTCGAATTTCGACAGTAACTGGCACTCTAGTAATAATAATAAGATACACGCAACACACTTTAGTATCGATACGAACAACAGTTTCGTTTCCGCACAATATGTTGTTTTGTATTGATTCACATTAATGGTGCATATACGGAAAATGCGAGTAACGAGATTATTATTTGATTCGGTACTTCCAGTCAGGGGTTTTATTCGTTACTCAGTAACGAATACATACGGTTCGCTACAGCTCTACTTATTTCCCTTTCGATATGGCAATAACGCCCGCGGGCTTCATTTCCTAAAAAATGAAATAAAGCCCGCGGGCGTTATTTCATCTTTATTGTGGCTCTTGTCTCCTTTTTAGAATATGTACATCCAAAACCCCCTGTTCTAAATATAAACTAACTAAATTGATAACATTGAACTAAATATTTGTTTTCCTTTATTATACGAAGAAATTGAAATTAACAAATTTCAATGCATATTTTAACACATATGTATGTATGTATGTACACGTGTATGAAAATTAAGCAATTAAGGTTTCAACCAGGGCTGCATAACTATGTATATAAACAAAAAAAAATTCGTTTCGTTATTTATTAAAAAAACAACTTATCAAAAAATTTAATTTGCTTATTATCAATAAACAAAATATGAAAAAAATAGGTTCCTTAGTTATCAAAAAATGTTAACAAAAAAAAAATCGTTTCGTTGATTATCAAAAGGAAAATATAAATAGTTATTTTGTTTCATTATTTAAGAAGAAAATTGTAAGCAAAATTTATGTAGTACGTAGAATTATGAGATTTATTTTTATTAAATAATTAACAAATAGTGAACAAAACGCTGTTAATAAATTATGCGAAAACTAATTGAGCCGTAACATTAATATCGCTTCAGTGATATCATCACTCAAACCTGACCTATAGTCATTAATTATATATTTTAAAGTGGAGAACGCTCGCTCTACGCTAACTTGCGTACCAGGAGTTGCATGTATAGCTGATATAAGGTACTGTGAGTAAATTTTTTTGACTCCCAATAGTTTTTCATTGAATGCTTCTATGATTGAAAATGCCTCTTTGGTACTTTCGCTTCTTGGTTCGTATTGGGAGATTTGGTTTAGTAGTGTGCCAAGCAAATTGTCACTGTCTTCATGTACTTCACTACTTGAATTAGCAGCAGGCTCTTGCGTCTGCAAAAAGATGTCAGAATACTTGCAATTGTATCTTTATATTTAAAATCCTAGAGATCAAACATATATACATACACTGTTGTCGTTTCCATGAATTTTTATGTAGAGAACCTTCAAATGCGCTACTGCAACTGGCTTTAAAGGTGCGAATTCTGGACTGTGGAGCAGCCGTCTGAGTCCCGGATCAAGATAGATTGCTGCCGCCACGGTTGTGTTTTGGAGAAAGTTATCTTTCCTTTGGTTTAAGGACTGCAATAAAAGTTTGGAAATGCGATATTTGTTCGCTTCTTTCTTTACAACAAGAATCATTTCCAAATAGGTTTTAATGAAGTCTCCAAATAGCAAATTTTTTTTTTTGCAACTTTACGGTTGTATTTTTAATTATGCTGAAGCTGCTTAAAGATTCATCTACAAATGACCAGTCAATATTGGCTTGTTTCATACTTTATGAGATGAATGTGTCTAAGTTTCTCAACCGTCTAAGTAATTCATACGAGTAAGACCAACGAGTTCGACAATCAGCTATGGGAGGCAATAAATTTTGAGACGATAAGAGTCTGTGCATTGCTGGCGTCCGCAGCTTTCGCACTACATTGCGGCATTCTCTAAGACAGATTTTAATTTCTTCATTTTTAAAAACATCGTTTACGCTTAGCTGTATGGTATGCGCGGCACATGTTATAACTACAATTGACTCTAAAAATAAAATAATGTGATGTACACAATATTATAAAATAACTATTATAAAACTAGCCTACAGTTTAAGAAAATTATTTTATTTATATACATATACATATACATACATATGTATGTATATATTTTATTTTTTTTATATTTTTTTTTATTTTATTTTATTATTTTTTTTTTAATTTCACAAATTTTTTTATATATTTACTATTATTTTATTTTATTTATTTTTTATAATTTTTTATTTTTATACCCGAGCGAACTTGTGCACAAGGGTATATTAACTTTGTTCACTTAACGGTTGTTTGTAACAGCCAAAACGAATCGAGATAGATATAGACAAATGTATACATAAATGCTCAGAATGAATAGAGAAGTCGACTAAGCCATGTCTGTCTGTCCGTCCGTCTGTCCGTCTGTCCGTCCGTCCGTGTACACGGTAACTCGAGCAAAAATTCTTATATCTCAACGAAATTTGGTATGTAGGTTTCCATTTAGCCAAGGTAGGTTGGTATTGAAAATGGGCGAAATCGGACTGTATCCACGCCCACTTCCCATATAACGGTAATATTCAGAAATACTTTAAAAAAATTTAATATTTTAGGCAAAAAATATTTTTTTTCTTCATACATTTATTTTTACCGGCAAAACTGTTGATTATATAGAAAAACGTTATATGAACAGATTAAAGGAATTGTAATTTTTAATTTTTTTAAATTTGTTTGAGCAAAATCGGACTAGTGGTTCTCGAGTTATGTCAAAAAAAGACCACCAAAGGTGACAATTTCCCCTATATGATAGTTATATATATATCTCGATTCCTAGACGTGACCCAGCGAAACGCCGGGACACGTATAACTTCTTTTTTACCGATATAACTTTCCCCGGTAGTTTGAACCCTTCCCGATCACTGACCCCTACCATTTGTCTCACAGTGTTATCATGCATATCTTTCTAGATTTTTTCAAAATTAGTTCTTTTAGGTTTCTTGTGGTGCAGTTTTCACGAAAATTGTTTACTGCCAACGTTTTTATGGTTATTTCTTCATTTAGTAAAAATTGCGCAATTAAGTATACTACGTTACGAAAAAGCCGCTTTACGCTGTCAATTTTTATAGATATTAGCGACTTTTTAGTGTTGCTTTTAAATTGTTTACTTCAGTTGTATATTTTTGCATTAAAATCTCCTCTATATTATTACGAGTAATTTTGTTCAAACTAAATTGTCGACATGTTGGCGTAAATAACTTCGAAAAGTGTTGTTATTAAAAAATCTTAGGGCTACACCGCATTCCGTAACGAAACCCGCGCAAATATCGTTCACGTCGTTTTCACTTAGCTCAATCTGAATTTTAATATTTTTTTTCTTGCTAGGTCGTTAGCATTTTCGCTTTGCTGTACTTGTTGCTGCTGCACTTGCTCGTCCTGAAGCCTTTCAAAAGCTTCCTTATGTTTTCTGATCAAATGGCTTTTGAAAATTCCTAAGTGATCAACTTTTAATTTCGCTTGGCAAAATTTGCACGCAATTAACCCCTCTCCAACCTAAAAGCACGATCGCACCAATTCTTCTACTTTCCTACGACCCATTATTCCCGCAATTGCTTCAAATAATAAAATTTGCCTGATTATTAAAATTTGCAGCAGAAAAAATTTTCCTTTTTATAAGCTTTTATTTAACTTGGCCATCCGCGGAAATCGCGGAAATTTCCAATCGATTTTAAACTAACTTCCCGACAAGTTAGAGAATTGAAATTTTCAGCACAGTTCCAATCACGATGACAATGCAATTTAATATATAAATGAATTCCCCATATGGTCCAGGGGTCTTGATTCAAAGGCGGTCAAAAAATAGTAAGATTTATGGCTAACAGAGCATAATTTGCCAAAGAACGTAAAACCACTATAAAATTGCTAAAGCTGCCAGCGATAGTGTAGCAAAGCTATTTGTGGCAAATTTTAGATATCAACCTAGCCTAGATATGAAGGAATTAGAAGACTCCAGATGTCGCCCCGCCAGAAGATGTTAAATATTGCGCTTAAATATACGCCATTTACATATGCTACAGCGGAAATGGACGACACGCCATTTCTTTAAATGAAATTAACTGCTGCTATATGTACATTAGACTGCATCACCAAAAAAAGTTGCGGTTTTTCCGCCGGAATTACAAAATTTATTATATTTTAAGATGTCCNTATTTTATACATGCAGATATTTAAATGCCGGTTTGCTATTCGCGCGACAAGGTTTTTTTTTTAAATTTTTTTTAAATAAAATTCATGAAATCGATTTAAGAAATCTTTTATTTTAAAAATGAGATCTTGTTATAATAGAGTTTTTAAAACCAAAAACGAATATATTACCTTCAGAGGGTAATAATAAATAACACAAATCACTTATATAATAGTGATGTACAAACAATTTTCTTTAAAAATACGCATACTTTTTAAAAATATTTGTTTCAACACATTTTGCAATANCGTTCGCGGTGTCAAATTAAAGCGCTTGGCCTGTAGATATGCAAACTGGTTTTATTTTTTNTAATTGATCGCACAATCTGCTTTTAAGAGCTTGGCGCTAAAAATTTCCACAATCTGAATGATTTACATTTCTGTTGTTGTCATATATTAAGCTATTCAACCTTGGTAACATACTGTTTGATATTGGAAACGTTTTGCAGCATAACTATTGAAATAAGGCTTTCCAACCCTATCCTATTTCTAATCTTATGGCCTTATTCATAAAAAATAAAGTAGCTTTAAAAAACGTGTATAAATTGAAAAATGTATGAAAACGTCATTTTATAAAGCTCTTTAAACCTACTTTACTTTTTATGAATAAGGCCATTAGTGTTTGTTGAATTCATTACGGAAAAAACGCGCTCAACAAAGCATGTGAGTGCGGCAAGGACAATAATATGAATTCATTTATTAACCGACTTCCAAAAAAGGAGGAGGTTATCAGTTCGTCGGAATATTTTTTATTTTTATATATTTTTTTTATTTCTTTTTTTTATGTATGTTACCGCATAACTTTGGACCACGTCAACCGATTTCGATAATTCTTTTTGCGTCGGAAAGGTAGTGTCTCAAAAGGTGATCCCACCTCTAGTTAAGATCCGATCAGTGGATCATGAGATATATATATATATATATTTTTATATGAGAGTTAAAGTCGGTTTTTTTTGCCATTTTTTTGTCATTTTTTTTATTTTCTTGACATGTTAAAATGCAGCTAAAAATGTGGTTTTTTATCCGACTTGCAAAAAAGGAGGAGGTTATCAGTTCGGCGGAATATTTTTTTTTTATGTATGTTACCGCATAACTTTGGACCACGTCAACCAATAATTCTTATTGCATCGGAAAGGTAGTACCTCAGAGGTGGTCCCATACTAATCTGGTTAAGATCCGATCAGTGGATCATGAGATATATCTGTATATATAATACGCGAAGGCATTTTTTGTGCGGCATAAAAGATCTGCACCGTTCGTTCGCGGTGTCAAATTAAAGCGCTTGGCCTGTAGATATGCAAACTGGTTTTATTTTTTCGAAAGGAGTTCCCACCTGTTAAATAATTATACTCAAGTTATTTATTAATCAATGCCCTCAGATCCGCACCGTCCGTTCGATTTTCAAAAGGGAGGTACCAAAATAAAGGGCTTAGGGTGTGGATGTTCAAAAAGGTTTTACTTTTTCGAAAAAGGTTGCCACCTGTTAAGAAATTTAGCTCAAATAATTAATAAATCAAATCAATTATTAAATATGGGTAGCAATCGTAATGGTTTTGAAAAGGCTTTATAACTTAACTACGTATATGAGGGTTGCCACATGTAAAAAAATGTTATTAAATTTTAATTATGTAAAGGAATTTGGTAAGTGAATAAGGTATCGCTATATGGGTGTCATATAGAGGTTTAAGAAGGTAGTAGTTTGGGAATATTTTGAATAGGGTGCCACCTATTTAAGAAGTATAATTGAACTATTTTATACCCAAGTTATATGAAATATGAGCGATGGATGTCAAATGAAAGAGCTTCAAGAAATTATTGGGGGATTCACAACGGTGTCGTAAGTGTCGTATTGTTGTATGTCGTAAACTTTAAAAGCTCNAAAGGTGATCCCACCTCTAGTTAAGATCCGATCAGTGGATCATGAGATATATATATATATATATTTTTATATGAGAGTTAAAGTCGGTTTTTTTTGCCATTTTTTTGTCATTTTTTTTATTTTCTTGACATGTTAAAATGCAGCTAAAAATGTGGTTTTTTATCCGACTTGCAAAAAAGGAGGAGGTTATCAGTTCGGCGGAATATTTTTTTTTTATGTATGTTACCGCATAACTTTGGACCACGTCAACCAATAATTCTTATTGCATCGGAAAGGTAGTACCTCAGAGGTGGTCCCATACTAATCTGGTTAAGATCCGATCAGTGGATCATGAGATATATCTGTATATATAATACGCGAAGGCATTTTTTGTGCGGCATAAAAGATCTGCACCGTTCGTTCGCGGTGTCAAATTAAAGCGCTTGGCCTGTAGATATGCAAACTGGTTTTATTTTTTCGAAAGGAGTTCCCACCTGTTAAATAATTATACTCAAGTTATTTATTAATCAATGCCCTCAGATCCGCACCGTCCGTTCGATTTTCAAAAGGGAGGTACCAAAATAAAGGGCTTAGGGTGTGGATGTTCAAAAAGGTTTTACTTTTTCGAAAAAGGTTGCCACCTGTTAAGAAATTTAGCTCAAATAATTAATAAATCAAATCAATTATTAAATATGGGTAGCAATCGTAATGGTTTTGAAAAGGCTTTATAACTTAACTACGTATATGAGGGTTGCCACATGTAAAAAAATGTTATTAAATTTTAATTATGTAAAGGAATTTGGTAAGTGAATAAGGTATCGCTATATGGGTGTCATATAGAGGTTTAAGAAGGTAGTAGTTTGGGAATATTTTGAATAGGGTGCCACCTATTTAAGAAGTATAATTGAACTATTTTATACCCAAGTTATATGAAATATGAGCGATGGATGTCAAATGAAAGAGCTTCAAGAAATTATTGGGGGATTCACAACGGTGTCGTAAGTGTCGTATTGTTGTATGTCGTAAACTTTAAAAGCTCCACTGAGAAATGGTTTAGATTAATCAATAGGAATATTTTTAGACGTTATTGAATAGGGTTTCACCTGTTTAAAAAATTGTATTAAATGTTGGCGTTTTGACGCCATGCGGGTTCACTAGTATATATGTATATTTTTTTATATGAGAATTGAAGTCGGTTTTTTTTTGCTAAAAATTANTGTTTGTTGAATTCATTACGGAAAAAACGCGCTCAACAAAGCATGTGAGTGCGGCAAGGACAATAATATGAATTTGCTTATATTTCCAAACATTTTATTGCCTGTTGCGGTTTTCACTCCTTAAACAAATATCCAAAATTCTTCAGAGTCGGATGGAATGGTTCTGAGAAAAGTTATTCCATGGGAAAGTTAAAAGATTTAAATATTCAGTTTCCGCTGCTTTTCTTTCCTTCAAAGTNGGAAAGGTAGTGTCTCAAAAGGTGATCCCACCTCTAGTTAAGATCCGATCAGTGGATCATGAGATATATATATATATATATTTTTATATGAGAGTTAAAGTCGGTTTTTTTTGCCATTTTTTTGTCATTTTTTTTATTTTCTTGACATGTTAAAATGCAGCTAAAAATGTGGTTTTTTATCCGACTTGCAAAAAAGGAGGAGGTTATCAGTTCGGCGGAATATTTTTTTTTTATGTATGTTACCGCATAACTTTGGACCACGTNCCTGGCCACTTCATTACAAGAAATTTTTGCCCAAGCAGCCGGCGGTGTTGAATATTTTCAGAATCCTTTGGATCTCCGCCCTGCTGGCAAACAACTTCTTCCGCAGGGTTTGCGCTTTTGTCTACAAAGTCCGGCAAATTTGTTTGGAGGATATGTTCTTTATACCTTTTATATTAACCCAAGACACCAAATGCCAGCAAGCAAAACATCCCAAGCCATTAAACTGCCACTTAAATTTTGTCAAAGTCACGAGAATTCGAGCTTTTGAACTGAAAAGGGGTAATATGGTCCGATGGAACGAAAATTAATTGTTTTCAAAGCGACAAAAAGGCATATTTTTGGGAAAGACCTTATCGACATCTTCAAAAACACCATGCCAAGGTGGCCAGCACAAATCCCAGACCTCAAAGCTATCGAAAAATTGAGCGCTGTGGTCAAGAGAGGATTAGCATAGCACAAATGAGCTCCAGTAACATGAAAGAGCTTTGAAGGCGAGTAAAATTATAATGGCGTAATATTCCAAGCGAAATCATAGAAAACCGAGTAAAAGCAAAGGAGTCTCCACAATCCTCTTGATATATACCTCCCAAAAGTTCAAAACTGAGTGAAGATAGTTGCCTTGCGTTTTTGCTGTGAATCACTTGCTAATTTTTCTGTATACTAGGCTTTATACTTTAGAAAATAAGGACAAGTTGCCGAAAATTTCAAAGCAATCCGCTTATTATTAAAAAAGTTATCTTACTGTAAGTAATAGAATGTCGAATATGCACCCGGTTTTCATTGCCAGTGTATTTAAATAATAAAATAAAAAAATAACGTAAAAAAAAATATTTTTTTAAAAACAAGCTTTTATTTAACATTTAGAATCAAAGGAAAAAAATAAAGTAGTGTAATTAAATTTTAGCAAGAAAATTTTGTCAAAACTGCACTAAAATTAATAAAATAAAATAAGTTAAGGTCTGGTTAAAGTTACTAAAAGCCATTTAGTGAAAGGAGTTATTCAAACTAAAATGAAAATTACTAACAATTTGTACTAATTTACTTCGTTTTTAAAAAAGCTTGTCGCGCGAATAGCAAACCGGCATTTAAATATCTGCATACATACCTAACCAGTTATGCATGTACGTTGAAAATTTCAAGTCTCTAACTTGTCGGGAAGTTAGTTTAAAACCGATTGGAAATTTCCGCGATTTCCGCGGATGACCAAGTTAAATAAAAGCTTAGAAAAAAAAGCCCTTAAATTAAGTAAATATTTGAATAACATACAATAAATAAGTTTAACTGAACAAATGTGCACATAATTTCTATATAAATTCATACAATTTGCATGTGGGTCCAGCCAGACTCATGTGTACCGAATGTGCCAATCGAAACATGTGTCTGACGGAGAGTTAATATAAGGAAAAAAGTAATATCAAACTTATTTTTTTTGCTCTGGTCCAACGTTGTTTGCGCAAACAGAAGGAAGGCTTGAGTTTAGATTGATGCCCATTCCTAATGTTACCCAGTACAGAATTTTAATTGTTTTTTCTAGAAATATGTACACGCTCCTAGATTTTAAGAAAGGAGGCAATAGAACTCCAGATTAGATAATTTAATTATTTTAGCGCATGAGTGGCCGTCGATTATGTACACATGTGGTGTATGTGAAATCCTGATGAAAAAGCAGAGCTCGTATCCAAGAGATCGTACGCTGAGATGCAGTTGGTGAGGTGGTGTCGATTTCGGTCGATTGGACACACGTGAATCCACACGCTGGACGCGAAAGCCTTACTCGGAGTACTTTCGACGCTCCGAGCTACGTTTAGAAAAATTTGGTGGTGCTATCACGCAGTAATCACCTAAATGATAACACGTTTTTACTACCTACTCGATTTACTAGTATTACTAGGATCTCTTACCATAACATTGATTTTTCCCGGAGTTTGAGGTTCGTAAATTAATATTCCAATGAAATAAGTGGGGACCGCAATAACTGAGCTGGAGTCCATATAGGGACTCCGGAACTGGAACTGGTTGTTCTGGCACGTGGCCAATGATTATAAGATTTCCTTTTTATTTAAACATTTACCTTTTTTTTCAAAATGGTTAACTTGAGGCGATATTGAAAAATTTTCGCGACTGAATCCCGATATTCTTTAAATTAAAAACAAGAAAGATTCAATTTATAAATCTCGATTATAATATTCACTATTATTGGCCTTATTTTCCACAGTAGTGCCTGCTGTCGATCTCAAAACGAAATGGAAGAGAGACATTTTCTGACAGGGAATGAAGGCTCTACTTAATTCAGGACTCCCGTAAATTTATGTTTTCAGTGTTTGATAACGCAGAAAAATAGTTGTGCTCTTCACAGACAGAACTGCAGACAGAGATGTTACAACGTTTTAAATTTCGAAATATTTTGTAAACCAAAAAAAATAAATATTAAAAAAAATGCTGACTATATACTGAAACCAACTTTTAGGTGAACAATAAACCTTAAAAGTAACGCAATAGGGCTAATTATGCCTCGAAACAGCCCTCACAAAACTGTTTTCCACAAGGGACTCACTGTGGCCTTTTGTTTTTCCTTATCTTTATTAATGACTTGCCTCAACAATTTAAATTCGCTAAATGCTTAATGTTTGCAGATGATGTTAAACTGTTTTTAACAGTCCGTAGTACTTTTGACTGACTTAACTTACTATCTCACCTGGATTCTTTTGCCGAATGGTGCAATAAGAATAACTTATGGCGTTTACGTTTCTACAAAAAATGTTGCCTTTTCATTGCCCGATTCTTAGTGTTTGTGCTGAGAGGGCAATGAAAAGGTAAAAATTTTCGGTAGAAACGAAAACGCCATTATTTCCAAATACGAATAAATGCTGCGTTGTTTCCTATTCGAAAAAGATAGTCACTATTCTTTTCAACTGTAAGTTAAATGCTCACTCTTTGAACCGTTCTTATGAGATTAAAGATTTGGGATGTAATATTTAAGTCCAAACTCTCTTTCTCTAGTCACATTGACTTTATTGTTTCTATATCTTTTACAATGATTGGTTTTACTAGACAAAATTCCGGAGACTTTAAGGATCCAATGACGTTGTGTTCACTTTATATTTCTTTGGTAAGAAGTCGTCTCGAATACTGCTCATTTATATGGAATCCATTCTATGAAGTACTCATATAAAATTGATAGAGTTCAGATAATATTTACAGAAATCGTTTTGCGTATGCGTCGTTGGCCTGATGGCCTCCCCTCATATACATATCAGCAGACGTAAATTACTTGGCTTCCAAGCTTTATATGAGAGAAGAACTTGTTCCTCGCTCTTGTTTGCCTATAATATAGTTAACTCTAATATTAAATGCTCTGATTTGTCTAATTTATTCATTCCCTATATTCCACCGCGTAATCTTCGGCATACTAGATTATTTATCGAAGTAACCCATAAAACAAATTATTCAGTGAATGAACCAATCTTTAAAACTAAACATCTAGCAAATCGATATAGCAGCGTTCTTAATTTTAAAATAGTTTGTATAAATTTACACTTGAATTGTTTGCCATTTGAGGCATTTCATGTCACCGCGGCCACCTCTGTACGCGACCTCTCAGCATTTGGATGAAATTTGAAGAGATTGAAGGTCTAGGTGACGTGAATATACGTGCAGTATATTTCGCCGATATGACGTAGGGTTGCCTATTTGCATGGGACTTAAATTTTAAGAAAACCCCATACATACCTTTCTGTATCTTGGAAACCTTTTAACGAAACTTATTATGGGCTTTAATTGTACATTTTTTACATTAATCTGCAACGTATAAAAACAAGAAAAAATTAAGTAAACATTTTTCTTTTTGATTATAACATTTTTAAAAAATGTTTATTTTTACATAAAAACTTTATCTATAATGTCAACTTTGAGTACCCAAATGGGAGTAATGGGCTACTTATGCGTATGGACTCTAGATCGTCTAACGCTCGAGCAATATGATAAATAGACATTGAAATTTTATGAAATGGTGTATTTTTGAAAAAGGAGAGGTGTGTAAAAACAAAAACAAACTGAATAAATCATATTAACTTTACTAAAGGTCTGAAATCATGAAAATCCCTTCCAGGAAATGGCAGCATCGAACTTTGTTGCAAGTTCACATGGGAAATCTGCTTACGACGTAATTGCAGGAAATTTTAAGAGACTATCAGCTAGAGCAAGTCTTCAACTCCTGATGTTACAACAAATTCGTACACCCAAAGCCAGAGGGTGCTGCATGTTTCCAATGGGATGCCTGTTAAAAGTAATTGCAAATAACTTTTCAGTGGACTTTATTTCGACTATGACTACGTGCCAATTATTTTAATCCTATTTTAAGCTAGTTTAAAAGGTTAAATAACATCGAGCTAGGGAACTTCATATCCTTATTTAAGGAATCCTTAAACCAAGAAATAATTTTTTTCTTTTGTCCTTATTGTGATAAAAGCGTGTTGTTGGTNATATTTTTTTTATTTCTTTTTTTTATGTATGTTACCGCATAACTTTGGACCACGTCAACCGATTTCGATAATTCTTTTTGCGTCGGAAAGGTAGTGTCTCAAAAGGTGATCCCACCTCTAGTTAAGATCCGATCAGTGGATCATGAGATATATATATATATATATTTTTATATGAGAGTTAAAGTCGGTTTTTTTTGCCATTTTTTTGTCATTTTTTTTATTTTCTTGACATGTTAAAATGCAGCTAAAAATGTGGTTTTTTATCCGACTTGCAAAAAAGGAGGAGGTTATCAGTTCGGCGGAATATTTTTTTTTTATGTATGTTACCGCATAACTTTGGACCACGTCAACCAATAATTCTTATTGCATCGGAAAGGTAGTACCTCAGAGGTGGTCCCATACTAATCTGGTTAAGATCCGATCAGTGGATCATGAGATATATCTGTATATATAATACGCGAAGGCATTTTTTGTGCGGCATAAAAGATCTGCACCGTTCGTTCGCGGTGTCAAATTAAAGCGCTTGGCCTGTAGANTCAAAGCGACAAAAAGGCATATTTTTGGGAAAGACCTTATCGACATCTTCAAAAACACCATGCCAAGGTGGCCAGCACAAATCCCAGACCTCAAAGCTATCGAAAAATTGAGCGCTGTGGTCAAGAGAGGATTAGCATAGCACAAATGAGCTCCGGTAACATGAAAGAGCTTTGAAGGCGAGTAAAATTATAATGGCGTAATATTCCAAGCGAAATCATAGAAAACCGAGTAAAAGCNATGAGCTCCAGTAACATGAAAGAGCTTTGAAGGCGAGTAAAATTATAATGGCGTAATATTCCAAGCGAAATCATAGAAAACCGAGTAAAAGCAAAGGAGTCTCCACAATCCTCTTGATATATACCTCCCAAAAGTTCAAAACTGAGTGAAGATAGTTGCCTTGCGTTTTTGCTGTGAATCACTTGCTAATTTTTCTGTATACTAGGCTTTATACTTTAGAAAATAAGGACAAGTTGCCGAAAATTTCAAAGCAATCCGCTTATTATTAAAAAAGTTATCTTACTGTAAGTAATAGAATGTCGAATATGCACCCGGTTTTCATTGCCAGTGTATTTAAATAATAAAATAAAAAAATAACGTAAAAAAAAATATTTTTTTAAAAACAAGCTTTTATTTAACATTTAGAATCAAAGGAAAAAAATAAAGTAGTGTAATTAAATTTTAGCAAGAAAATTTTGTCAAAACTGCACTAAAATTAATAAAATAAAATAAGTTAAGGTCTGGTTAAAGTTACTAAAAGCCATTTAGTGAAAGGAGTTATTCAAACTAAAATGAAAATTACTAACAATTTGTACTAATTTACTTCGTTTTTAAAAAAGCTTGTCGCGCGAATAGCAAACCGGCATTTAAATATCTGCATACATACCTAACCAGTTATGCATGTACGTTGAAAATTTCAAGTCTCTAACTTGTCGGGAAGTTAGTTTAAAACCGATTGGAAATTTCCGCGATTTCCGCGGATGACCAAGTTAAATAAAAGCTTAGAAAAAAAAGCCCTTAAATTAAGTAAATATTTGAATAACATACAATAAATAAGTTTAACTGAACAAATGTGCACATAATTTCTATATAAATTCATACAATTTGCATGTGGGTCCAGCCAGACTCATGTGTACCGAATGTGCCAATCGAAACATGTGTCTGACGGAGAGTTAATATAAGGAAAAAAGTAATATCAAACTTATTTTTTTTGCTCTGGTCCAACGTTGTTTGCGCAAACAGAAGGAAGGCTTGAGTTTAGATTGATGCCCATTCCTAATGTTACCCAGTACAGAATTTTAATTGTTTTTTCTAGAAATATGTACACGCTCCTAGATTTTAAGAAAGGAGGCAATAGAACTCCAGATTAGATAATTTAATTATTTTAGCGCATGAGTGGCCGTCGATTATGTACACATGTGGTGTATGTGAAATCCTGATGAAAAAGCAGAGCTCGTATCCAAGAGATCGTACGCTGAGATGCAGTTGGTGAGGTGGTGTCGATTTCGGTCGATTGGACACACGTGAATCCACACGCTGGACGCGAAAGCCTTACTCGGAGTACTTTCGACGCTCCGAGCTACGTTTAGAAAAATTTGGTGGTGCTATCACGCAGTAATCACCTAAATGATAACACGTTTTTACTACCTACTCGATTTACTAGTATTACTAGGATCTCTTACCATAACATTGATTTTTCCCGGAGTTTGAGGTTCGTAAATTAATATTCCAATGAAATAAGTGGGGACCGCAATAACTGAGCTGGAGTCCATATAGGGACTCCGGAACTGGAACTGGTTGTTCTGGCACGTGGCCAATGATTATAAGATTTCCTTTTTATTTAAACATTTACCTTTTTTTTCAAAATGGTTAACTTGAGGCGATATTGAAAAATTTTCGCGACTGAATCCCGATATTCTTTAAATTAAAAACAAGAAAGATTCAATTTATAAATCTCGATTATAATATTCACTATTATTGGCCTTATTTTCCACAGTAGTGCCTGCTGTCGATCTCAAAACGAAATGGAAGAGAGACATTTTCTGACAGGGAATGAAGGCTCTACTTAATTCAGGACTCCCGTAAATTTATGTTTTCAGTGTTTGATAACGCAGAAAAATAGTTGTGCTCTTCACAGACAGAACTGCAGACAGAGATGTTACAACGTTTTAAATTTCGAAATATTTTGTAAACCAAAAAAAATAAATATTAAAAAAAATGCTGACTATATACTGAAACCAACTTTTAGGTGAACAATAAACCTTAAAAGTAACGCAATAGGGCTAATTATGCCTCGAAACAGCCCTCACAAAACTGTTTTCCACAAGGGACTCACTGTGGCCTTTTGTTTTTCCTTATCTTTATTAATGACTTGCCTCAACAATTTAAATTCGCTAAATGCTTAATGTTTGCAGATGATGTTAAACTGTTTTTAACAGTCCGTAGTACTTTTGACTGACTTAACTTACTATCTCACCTGGATTCTTTTGCCGAATGGTGCAATAAGAATAACTTATGGCGTTTACGTTTCTACAAAAAATGTTGCCTTTTCATTGCCCGATTCTTAGTGTTTGTGCTGAGAGGGCAATGAAAAGGTAAAAATTTTCGGTAGAAACGAAAACGCCATTATTTCCAAATACGAATAAATGCTGCGTTGTTTCCTATTCGAAAAAGATAGTCACTATTCTTTTCAACTGTAAGTTAAATGCTCACTCTTTGAACCGTTCTTATGAGATTAAAGATTTGGGATGTAATATTTAAGTCCAAACTCTCTTTCTCTAGTCACATTGACTTTATTGTTTCTATATCTTTTACAATAATTGGTTTTACTAGACAAAATTCCGGAGACTTTAAGGATCCAATGACGTTGTGTTCACTTTATATTTCTTTGGTAAGAAGTCGTCTCGAATACTGCTCATTTATATGGAATCCATTCTATGAAGTACTCATATAAAATTGATAGAGTTCAGATAATATTTACAGAAATCGTTTTGCGTATGCGTCGTTGGCCTGATGGCCTCCCCTCATATACATATCAGCAGACGTAAATTACTTGGCTTCCAAGCTTTATATGAGAGAAGAACTTGTTCCTCGCTCTTGTTTGCCTATAATATAGTTAACTCTAATATTAAATGCTCTGATTTGTCTAATTTATTCATTCCCTATATTCCACCGCGTAATCTTCGGCATACTAGATTATTTATCGAAGTAACCCATAAAACAAATTATTCAGTGAATGAACCAATCTTTAAAACTAAACATCTAGCAAATCGATATAGCAGCGTTCTTAATTTTAAAATAGTTTGTATAAATTTACACTTGAATTGTTTGCCATTTGAGGCATTTCATGTCACCGCGGCCACCTCTGTACGCGACCTCTCAGCATTTGGATGAAATTTGAAGAGATTGAAGGTCTAGGTGACGTGAATATACGTGCAGTATATTTCGCCGATATGACGTAGGGTTGCCTATTTGCATGGGACTTAAATTTTAAGAAAACCCCATACATACCTTTCTGTATCTTGGAAACCTTTTAACGAAACTTATTATGGGCTTTAATTGTACATTTTTTACATTAATCTGCAACGTATAAAAACAAGAAAAAATTAAGTAAACATTTTTCTTTTTGATTATAACATTTTTAAAAAATGTTTATTTTTACATAAAAACTTTATCTATAATGTCAACTTTGAGTACCCAAATGGGAGTAATGGGCTACTTATGCGTATGGACTCTAGATCGTCTAACGCTCGAGCAATATGATAAATAGACATTGAAATTTTATGAAATGGTGTATTTTTGAAAAAGGAGAGGTGTGTAAAAACAAAAACAAACTGAATAAATCATATTAACTTTACTAAAGGTCTGAAATCATGAAAATCCCTTCCAGGAAATGGCAGCATCGAACTTTGTTGCAAGTTCACATGGGAAATCTGCTTACGACGTAATTGCAGGAAATTTTAAGAGACTATCAGCTAGAGCAAGTCTTCAACTCCTGATGTTACAACAAATTCGTACACCCAAAGCCAGAGGGTGCTGCATGTTTCCAATGGGATGCCTGTTAAAAGTAATTGCAAATAACTTTTCAGTGGACTTTATTTCGACTATGACTACGTGCCAATTATTTTAATCCTATTTTAAGCTAGTTTAAAAGGTTAAATAACATCGAGCTAGGGAACTTCATATCCTTATTTAAGGAATCCTTAAACCAAGAAATAATTTTTTTCTTTTGTCCTTATTGTGATAAAAGCGTGTTGTTGGTTTTTTTTAACTATAATTTTATTACTCATTAGGTTTATTTTTTTTACACACCTTTCCATTTTTCTTGTTTTAATAAAAGGACTAACCCTGAAGCTATCATTGGAGGTCTAATATTCTTTACCAATGAGTGTTCTTGATGTTTGATGAAACACTAAGTTTAGTTAAAAGGTTTCCAAGATACAGCACTTTAAAGAAAGGTATGTATAACGTTTTCTTAAAATTTAAGTCCCGTGTAAATAGGCAACCCTACGTCATATCGGCAAAATATGCTGCACGTATACTTATGTCACCTAGGCCTTCAATCTCTTCAACTTTCATCCAAATCCTTAAAGGTCGCGTAGAGAGGTGGCCGCGGTGACATGAAATGCCTCATTTTTAACTAGTCTGTAAAAAGCTTGTACTTTTTAGATTGAATAAATAAACAAAAAAATATATAAAAAAAACCGGGAGCAATTTTTAAGCACGACCATCGGCATTAGTTAGAAAAAGGTTTTTAATCTTCACCAAGCCCTCAAAGGGAGAGGACGGTGCATGGACAAGGACAGCAGAGGAACCACTAGAGACCCTCATAAATACACTCTTTCCTAGCTGCTACCACAGTTCAAAAACATGGCCTCATACAAGTCGTCAGCAACTCTCAAAAGAGTTACTCGACTCAATCGTAGACAAGGAAAAAGTTATGTTCGCTATGAATAAATTTTCCCCACACAAATCCCCTGGCCCAGATGGAATCATTCCGATAATGCTCCTGAAACTACAGGGGCCTATGGTATCCTGGCTGGAAAGGGTCAACAAAGCCAGTATCAGCTTGACATACGTTCCGAAAAGCTGGAAAAGAGTCAAAGTCGTCTTCATTCCCAAACCGGGAAGAAGAAATCACGAAAAAGCAGAAGACTTCCGACCAATAAGTCTTACATCTTCCCTGCTAAAGGTACTGGAAAGACTTTTAGACCTACATATCAGGCATTTTCTGGGAAATTTCAAACTTCCCGAAGCTCAACATGCATACATTAGAGCTGTAGCAAACCGTATGTATTTGTTACTGAGTAACGAATACAACCACTGACTCGAAGTACCGAATCGTTTCTCACATAATAATCTCGTTACTCGCATGTTCGGTATATGCACCATCAACGTCAATCAATATAATACAACATATTGTGCGGTAACGAAACTGTTCTTCGTATCGATACTGAAGTGTGTTGCGTGTGTTTGTACGTTCATGCATGCATGATTCGTGTGAGGTACATGCAGGGATGGAATTTCAAAATTTAAAAATGTGCCTAATGGTCTTCAAAAATTGTGTCGAAAAGAATATGAAAGTGCCACAAAATTTAATTTCTTTTGTAATAATTATTTCTTAATATAAAAATTATTAATTAAATAAATTATTACAGTAAATCTCTTTTATGAGGGAGTCTTTATAAGCGGCATATACGGTGCGTCTGAATCGCGAGTCGGTTTGGATGTGTTAAGGAAAAATAAATATATGTTAGTTACATCGACATGACTCTGGTATGACTCTGAATGACTCAACTGTGTGTAGTCGAAAGGCGAGTGAACACGTACACAGTTGACTCGCGAGTCAGACGTACCGTCTATGTGCCTATTAGACATAAAACATAAATTCATAGTAAAATTACACAGGATTCCAATTACGGAAGGGAAATACACCGAAGTACAGCTATTCTGACATTATTACACTCATATGTATGTACCTATATGCGAAATAATGGCAGTAAGACATTTTGACCAGTTTCGCCTATTATTTTCATCGATTATTTTTTAATTGATTTTAAATAAAAGTCTAATTCATAATTTAATAAGCACAATAAATGTACACAAATCGGCATTTCAAACTTTGTACAAAAATTATAAAAACTCAGCAGGTTTTCGCAACAAAATACTTTGAATTGAGAATTTTTAGGGAGATTCCAAGTTTTCGATGTTATGCATTTTTTCCATATAAAGTGTGTTCGAAATTTTTTTAAATGGAAAAAAATTTATCGTCAGAATAAAATATCACAAATCATCGGGATATTGCAGAAACTGGCACTAGAATCTTTCCAAAAATTCTGAATTAAAAGCTTGTTGTGGCGAAAACTTACTTTTCGTACTGCATATTCACAACATAATTCAGAGGTCTGCAAATAATTCCCACAGCCCTTATTTTAATTTGTAAGTGCATTTAATTTTCACTTTTTGTAATTTTTTATCTATAATGTGGTATGTAATTTTTTGTTATATATGGCATTTTATGCTTAACTTCTATATTTTATGATTGTGCCAAAACAGGATGAATTGTATATTGTGCCTAGTTGTCCATCACTGGGTAGAAGTGCTTGATTGTATGAAATTGTTCGTATCGATACAAAAACATGTTGCGTATATACATATGTATATATGTACACATGTACGAACAGGAAAAAATGAGAATAGTCCAAATAAACCTCAATCACTGTGAAGCAGCGCAAGATCTACTATCACACACAGTAAGGGATCTTCAGGCAGACATGGCGATTATAAGCGAACCTTATAGGTGTAAACCCTGCAAACCATTTTTTCAGAGTATTCTGAATCGTAAAGAATTTTTAAAGAATTCGGAAAGATCACATCCGTTTTTTTGTCGAATTTTCTAAAATGAAGTAAATTACGCACACTTCCATTCTTTTACGAAATTTCGGAAGAAAATCGGTAAAGAAATGAAAATAATGCTGCTATGTGAAGAATTTCTTGCAGACTTTTTTCAGCATTTTCTTTATTTTTCGTACAGAAATTTCTTTACGAGTTCGTGTTAACCACTTCATATAATTTTCTTTGAAGATTCGGAAAAAAATCGTTACAGAAATCAGATACTCCTAAAGATTTCGTTAAGATTTCGGGAACTTTGGTTTGCAGGGAAGATGACTGTGCGTGGGTTTGCGATGGTAAACAGGGTGCAGCTATATGGCTCTGTGGTGGACTCGCATTTCAAGGAAGGCACAGCATGGGTGAAGGTTTCGTTCGAGCTGAGGTAAATGGAATTAGCATTTTTAGTTGTTATGCAAGACCTAGCCTTACAAAAGAAGAGTATACCCTTATGCTGCGTAGCATTGCTGAAGAAGTAAACGGGAAATGCCCGCTAATTATCGCCGGATACTTCAATGCGTGGGCAACAGAATGGGGTAGCAGACTAACAAATAAAAGAGGCGAGCTGCTGCTTGAAACTTTTGCCCATCTCGGCCTATCAATAGTAAACAGCGGGTCCGCATACACCTTCCGCAAAATGGAAACTGGGTCAATTATTGACATAACGCTGGCGAGTGACTCCTTGGCCCAAAAAATTAATTGGAGAGTTAGTGAGGAGTATACCGACAGCGACCATCAGGCAATAATAATGGATATAACTCTGAGGCGACCCGAACAGATGCCAAATCTGACAGGCCCAAAATGGAAAGACAGTATGTTAGATGGAGAGGTCCTAGCCTGCATGATGGAAGAGTTCCAACACAAAGCTGGCTCGGTAGAGAGCGAGGTTGACCACCTGGTTCGTAACCTCGCATGCGCCTGTGATGCTGCTATGCCTCGAAGAGTGGTGAGGAAACAAAGTTCCCCATGCTATTGGTGGAATAACGATATAAAAATACTTACACGTCAGTGCCTGAGTGCTAGACGCAGAATGCAGCGTAGCAGAGGGAGGCCAGACTTCAACGAAAACCTACAATCCCTAAGAACGGCGAGGAAGAGCTTAAAAAACGCCATAAAAGCAAGCAAACGTGAAAGCTTTAAGAAAATATGCGAAGAAGCGGATGTAAACCCGTGGGGCACGGCCTATAGAGTAGTAATGGCAAAAACTAAGGGCAAGAAAGCACCGAGTATCACGTGCCCAGAAAGGCTGCGCGATATAATAACGACTCTATTTCCACAAAGGGAAGAAGTCGTACCAAACTGTACACGATACGAAATTGTTGATGTCCCAGTTATTACGGTTAACGAATTAGAGTCCGCATGCAAGAAGATCCAAGACGGAAAAGCCCCTGGGCCAGACGGAATACCCAACAAGGCTTTAAAATCTGCAATTAAAATGAGGCCAGATTTATTTGTAAATGTGTTTCAGACTTGTCTTAATGAGGGCATTTGCCCGAAAATATGGAAGGTCCAAAACCTAGTCCTAATACCAAAGGGAAATTAGCAATCTGGGGAACCCTCGTCCTATCGGCCCATATGCCTATTGGACACACTGGGAAAAATCCTCGAAAAAATTATTTGCAACAGGCTTACATCGATCGCAGAAGAGAGACGCTTTCTGTCGCCACACCAGTTTGGCTTCAGGAAATCTCGTTCAACAATAGATGCTGTTAAATCAGTGGTTGACATAGCCAAAGAGGCCATCGAAGGGAAAAGGTGGCATGGAGGCAAAAAGGAATACTGTGCTGTTATAACGCTAGATGTGAAAAACGCATTTAACACTGCGAGCTGGCAGCACATAATGGAAACCCTAATCAAAATGGAGGCCCCGAATTACATTATCAGAATAATTAGGTGCTATCTCTCCGAACGGGAACTAAAGTACCGGAGCGACAGAGGAATAGAGGCGTACAGTGTTTCTGCGGGGGTACCCCCAGGATCCGTTCTCGGGCCTCTCCTGTGGAACTTAATGTACGACGAGGTTCTATGCATCGATTTGCCTCCTCGGGCAAAAATAATAGGATTCGCAGACGACATAGCTGTAGTAATAGTAGCGAAGCATATACAGGATATTGAAAGGAAAGCCAGCGAAGCTATAAAGAGAGTGAAGGCATGGCTATCATCAAGATATCTAGAACTCGCTGATCACAAAACAGAGGCAGTATTGATAAGTAGCAGAAAGGCCATAGAGACAATAAGACTCAGTGTTGGATCAGAAACTATAATATCAAAGCCCGCAATCAAATATTTGGGGGTAATGATTGATGGCCGTTTAAACTTTAAGGTCCACCTGGAGTATGCAGCAAAGAAAGCATCGAATTTACAGGCATGCTTATCTAGAATGATGCCAAATATCGGCGGTCCCAAACATAGTAGAAGGGTATTGCTTAGTAGAGTGGTCAGCTCAGTCTTACTCTACGGTGCTCCAATTTGGGCTGAAGCAATGAGCCTAAAATATCATGCGAAGATACTCACATCTGTGTATCGCCTAAGCGCACTAAGGACTATTTGTGGATTCCGAACCATATCTGACGAAGCATCCTTCGTAATTGCCGGACTGATTCCCGTAGATATCTTGGTAAAAGAGATGCAAAGAGTGTATAAGCGGGTATCTGCGGGAAGTACCAGTTTAAACCGAAAAGAAGTTATAGAGCAGGAAAGATGTCGCTCTATGGAGATCTGGCAAAAGCGTTGGGATGAATCGGAAAAGGGTAGGTGGACTCATAAGCTTATTCCATGCATTAAAAACTGGCTGGAAAGAGCCCACGGAGATTTAAACTACTACTTGACACAGTTTCTTTCGGGACATGGCCCCTACCTAAAAATATTTGGGCATGGAGATTCCCCACACTGTCCCACCTGCACAGGCCTTGCTGAAAACGCGGAGTATTCTTTTGCCCTCGCTATGCCCCTGAAACCCGAAATATACTACAGGGTAGCAACATTGTAGACTACATGTTAGAATCAGCAGAGAACTGGCATAAAATGTGCGCACATATCTCTGGAATTCTTAAAGATCTAAGGCGATCTGAACAAGCTAGAACCGGTTAAATAACGTAGCGAGCCTGCTGGCCAACCAGCCCCGTGAGGTAATACCTTAAATGGCAGTGCCGCGGGGAGAGTGGTTAGTGGAGAGGTTTTAGTACGCAGGTGTAGCTGTGAGGCTGCAAGTCGTGCATACTACTATTCCGGTATATTAGTACTCATGAGAGAGAGCAAGATTCGTTTCGTTACTCACATAATAGTCTCGTTACCCGCATGTTCCGTATATGCGCCATCAATGTGAATCAATCCAACACAACATATTGTGCGGTAACGAAACTGTTTTTCGTATCGATACTAAAGTGTGTTGCCTGTATATGTACGTACATGTATGCATGATTCCTGTGAGGTACAAGTGCTTGATTGTATCAAATTGTTCGAATCGATACGATTTGTTGCGATGATTCTTGTGAAGTACAAGTGCTTGTGTCAAAAGTAACGAGTAAAGTAACGATACGAAAGATACGGGTGTTGATTGGATTAGTAACGAATACATAAGGGTATCCGAAATTTCATTACTTTTACACCTCTAGCATACATTAAGGGCAGGTTAACTGAAACTGCCCTTCATGAAGTCGTGGGCACCATAGAAAAATCACTCCATTACAAGCAGTACACTTTGGCGGCATTCCTCGACATAGAGGGAGCCTTCAATAACATTGCAATCGAAGCAATTGTTCGATCTCTTGTGAAGGTGGGAATATCTGACCACATATGCGAGTGGATCGAACAAATGCTCAGAAACAGAATCATAATTTCAACCATTGGTTCAGTAACGCTATTCCGTTATGCAATCACCTGGGCTACAAAAAGTGGACTGGGTGTTAACCCTAGCAAGACGGAACTGATGCTATTCACCAGCAAAACAAAAATACCACAATTCAGGCTTCCCTCCCTTAATGGAACGTCACTCACATTGTCCTTCGAGGCTAAATACTTGGGTGTCGTATTAGATACCAAGCTGCGTTGGAAGACGAAAATAGAGAGGCGGATTGAGAGAGCCTACACAGCATATTATACATGTAAAAGAATATTCAGTAGGAACTGGGGATTGAAGCCAAACCTTGTGTTCTGGATGTACACGGCTATCATACGACCAATACTAGCGTATGCGGCGTAAGTTTGGTGGCCAGAACTAGATAAACAATACAACGTCAGGAAATTAGGCAGTATACAAAGAGCAGCTTGTGCAGGTGCTACAGGAGCAATTAAGTCGTGTCCATCTGATGAGCTTAATGAAATCCTGCATCAACTACCCATAGAACTCCATATCCGCGAAACTGCTGCGTCTGCGGCAGTCAGACCCAAAGAGTCAAGCTTATCAAATCAGGGAAACAATCAGATTATATACCTCCTACGACAGATTTCAGGAAAAGCTTTTAAGTGAAGTTTCCTTCAAGACTTGATTGGATTAGGGGCAGGATAGTCGAGGAGAATTTCACTGAAACCTATACTGACTGGTCCAAAATGGACTATGGTGTGGGTGTTCTCTGAAATGCTGAATATATCGCTCTCGTTTCGACTACCTAACTTTGCTAGCATCTTCCAAGGGGAAGTACTGGGTATCGTAAGGGCCTATAAAGCATTAGAGAGGAACTGCGTAGGTGTACGAAAAGCATAAATTTTTTCAGATAGCCAGTGGCACTTCTGACACTTGCCTCACCGGTAACAAAATCCAAAACAGTCAGAGATTGCAAATGTGCGTTAAGCTCGGCGGCCGAGTTAATAGACATCACTCTCATCTGGGTTCCCGGCCATAGGAACATAGGCGGAAAGGGCTGACGAGTTGGCTAAGGCCGGATCATCTTTGGATGACTCCGAAGCAGAAACTATAAATTGTCCACTCGGACTCATCAAAACGGAACTGCATCTGCAATTCACACGTATGGCTGATATACGTGAACAACCTTGGCCGCACTATGATAAGCCAAAGACAGAAGGAACTTCTCAAGAGGTCGAGGAAAGGTATAGTCAAATTAATAGCCACGATAACGGGACATTGGCCCATTGTTTAACATGCAGCTAAAATGAGCCTTCCGTATAACCCTCGGTGCCGTAGCTGTAATCTTGTGGGAAGCAAAGAGACGATCCTTCACTATCTTTGCGAGTGCTCAGCATTAGCACAAATAAGGCAGATCACACTCGGGAGTTTTTCCATCCAAAATCTTGGGGAAATTTCCAAATTTACCATTACTAACCTAAATAGATTCATCGGAAAATCCAAATGGTTTGACGAATCCAACAAATGAGTAGTCCACTTGCAAAGTGCTCTTTGTAAAATTTTTTCGATTTTTAGTTTTTGGTGGTTAACGTACCAGTATTTAGAGTAGTTTCATGTCCCCTAGCAATACAGTGCAAAATCCTTATATATTCTGAAAAAAATAGAATCAAATGTTAGCTACTCTAGCAAATGTCGCTATAGTACTTACTGTATGTATATATACACTTTCAAAAGTCGCTATAATATTTATTGTACGTATTTATACAAGTTCAAAAGTCTCCATCTTCTGATGAACTTAGAAAACTGCGAGAAAACGTGGTAGTTTCGGTGCCTAGTGGAAGGCGTCTTAAAAAAGAAGTATACCAATCTTCATGGAACAGAGAACGCGAAAAGCTAAGAAAAGCTAGCTATGTAACAGTTACTGTTTCAAAACTCGCTATATTAATTTTTTATATATAAAATTTGCAAAAACTACAATACTGCGATTTTGTTTTAAATGTTATTAGACTCTTATTTATCCAAATTTTCAGATAATAAAAAAAAATATACAACTTCGATTTTACTTGTTGTTGTAGACGTTTTTTTAATTTATGGCTTACTATTATAAAATCACATAACTGACTGACCTGACCTGAGAATGTACCCAAACGATGCTTCTACCAACCAACCAAGCCCGCAATGGCCTCATCATCTGACAGAACAAGTATTTCTCTAAATTACTGTATACTGAATGTGGGCGTAGTTATTGTCCGATGTTAAAAACTTTCAACCGTTAGCAATGTTGTACTAACGCCAAAAATTGGTGAAGCAATTATCGAGATATACACATGTAAATATAGGTGGGTGGGGCTTCGCCCATTTTCCAAAAATTTATAATATTCTTGTTTCCCCAAGAGATGATTGTAAATATCAATATTCAGTGAATAAGCTAGAGCAGTTACTGATTTATCGCAGTTTATGTATTTATGCAAACCACCCTTACATGGGAGGTAGGCGTGGCTATTTCCCGATTTAGCCCATTTTCAATACCATCTGCCCTTAGCCTAAAAGAAATATCTACACGTACCAATATCCGTTGAAATATCCCAATTTTTATTCGAGTTATCATGTGCATTTGGTATACTATAGCTTTGTTCCACACGCTTTCCGGGCTGTTTCGGTAATTAGGGAGTAAAAATAGGTTCCTCTCAAGTACCCTTCTGCGACCAGACAAAGCAATTGCTGAGCTTTTATTTCCAGAGAATCTGAAAGAAAAGCAATAGGGGTATTCTCCAAATCTTGGCAAGGCATTGCACGTAGCACGGAGTGCATGGATTGCATAAATTGCAAACACATAACAACAAAACACATGGGAAACGGCATTTCCTATCGCTGCAAAATATGCAACGTCGAAACCCATGTATATATTTTGCAAAATAGCATAGCAAAATAAATGCGACCATGTGCTAGTTGTTTTGTTGTTGGAATTGCTACATATTTCTCTCATTCCTCTCATGTCGCTCACTTCATTTTTTTTGCTGTCTCTTGTTATTGTATTTGATACATAATTTTGCTGCTTGCTACCCATGCATGCTACCACTTTGCAATGGGGTGCTCTCGTACTCTTCGAAATTTGGAATAGTATTTTTGCATTTCATGCAATCCGTGCATCGTGCAAAACTTCGAGAATACCCCTAATGATTTTATGTGCATTTATGTTATATAGCCAATAAAATTAGCAAATACCTACAGTTTTGAAACCTTAGTGGTACTTTCCATTTTTGTGCTTTATATGAGCCGTTCAGTGCACAAATTGATTAACTCCATCTACTAAAAGTTGGGAGATCATTTTATAAAATCAAATAAATAATGTCATAAATATTATGTACTATTGCAGGGGTGGGCAAGGCTGAGCCCGAAAAGGGCCACATGTAAATTCTAAATGTTACAAAGAGCCACAAAAAACAACAAGAACAAAAATTTTATTTTTAAATAAAATTATTATTTGAAATGAAAAGCATTAATTTTATTATTATTCTAATGTACGTAAGATAGATATTAAAGAAAATTCAAAAGATCCATTTTGGCCAAATTTTCAAAATCCAAAAAAGTACGCGAACAGAAAATTTGCAGAAACTTGCAAGTTAGACGAACAGCTGATAGAAATTTTATTTACATTCAAAAGTATAAAATTGAAAACGTAAGAAAACAAATCTCGAAGCCTTATCCTGACAAAGTTCACTGACTAAACGAATAATTACTTTCTCCTTACAAGTTTAATTAGTCGCATTTTACTATGTTAACTTCAAAACCATCAAATTCAATTTAGGGATTTGCGTAAATTCCAACCAGCTGTTTTCTTGTTGGCAAATTGCTATTGGCAAACATATTTCCAGAAGAAACTAGCAGCGGTTCCTCAAAATGAAATGTCATTTTGCTCTCTCAATTTCTCCTACTTTGCAGGTTTTTTGCGTACGCGAACACAAAAAGCTGATAGTTTTTATAACTTTCAATAATTAGTTGCGTTTTTTTACTCATTTCCAATAAAATCCAGTAAAATCCAAAAACTTGCAAAGTAGGGGAAATTGAGAGAGCGAAAAATGACAGTTAAAGTTGCAAGTTTTTACTGGATTTTACTGGATAAATTTTTACTTGTTGCTGGATGAAATTTAAGTAAACTAATAAGGAAACTGTTTGTGGGTTTTTATTGTTGAATTTCACAAAGTAAACCTATTTAAATACAAAATATATTGTTTTATTAGGAATTTGCTGCGAATAAATAACCAATTTATCAGCTGTTCATGAAACTTGCAAATTATTACTGGAAAAGCGTTCGCGTACTTTATTGCAAATTTT
Source organism: Rhagoletis zephyria (assembly GCF_001687245.7). Classification (NCBI taxonomy): domain Eukaryota; kingdom Metazoa; phylum Arthropoda; class Insecta; order Diptera; family Tephritidae; genus Rhagoletis; species Rhagoletis zephyria. The sequence goes on from NW_016157111.1 coordinate 656,545, forward strand.
TTCTATGAGAGCGACTTCTTAGAAATAAAGTTACTGGAGAGTTGCTGGCAAGTTACTGGATAATTTGTAAAAAAACACAACTATTATCAGGTTCGCGAATGCAACTAATTGTGAACGGTATTTTTACTTTACGAATTTCATTGTAGAGTACAAAGACCCACAGTTATACGTTGTACCACGAATTGAAAATATACGGCACGCAGTTGTTTTCAACAGCGGATATTTTAAATCTGGTACTTGTTCCCGGAATTCAAGCAGTAGCAAAGCTTTATGTTGCATTTCCAGTACCTTTTCTTTTAATTCCAAAAACTCCAACTATTTTTCTTTAAAAGGAGTATTTTGGATATTATATATTCATCCTCATTTATGTTACATAAAAAAGGGGTTATGAAGTATGCAAAAGTACATAATTAATAGTAATAAGTAAATAATTTCAAATCGGCAAATCTTTTTTCAAAATCTTCTTCTAAATCATGTGCAATATTTTTTTCTAGCCATGGAAAATGAAGAAATTTATTATTTTATTTTTTTTTGAGATCATGAAATAAAAGGACGTAGTTTAGCTTCAAAACTTAAAATAATTTGCGGCAAATCAAATACATTTTTATTCTCTCGTTGTAGAGACAAATTCAAGTTTTGTCATTAGGTCCATTCTTTTGCAACCGAGCTACAAAAGAACACTCACCTAAATGACGAAATACACGCAAAGCAACAACACAAACTCGGCTATTTATCCGAGTTCAGCCAGGTCGGTTAAAAAATACGCGACCTGAAGAGTAGTGTTGTTAAGTGAAAAAACTGCTCTATTCTGAATTGTTACTGGGAAATTGGAGAGGGAAATTTTTGTTTTCGTATACACATGATTTATAATATAAATAAGTATATATATTACGCAAATACCTGGCATAATATCTAATTTCTATTGTTTTTTGTGTCTAAATACCGTTAAACAAATCACATGTTTCTTGCCAACTACCAGCAGGGTTGCTTTAGTAGCTAAAAGGAAATTTTACCCGAGTTGAGCGTTCTTTTGTCGCTCGCTTACAAAAAAATACAGCTAATGTTCCATCATATCGGTAAAGAACATTAATTTAGAAATCCAATTTTCATTCTCCAATTGCGGGTAATGTTCCGATCACAATTTGCGTATGTGTATATAAAAAGAATAAAATAGAAAAACAATACAATGGAAAAGAATGTCCAGCAAATAAATATGTATTTTAAAAAGTAAAAAGAGCCAAAATGTTCTAAGCAAATGGAAAGTAAAAAGAGCTACACTTTGCTAAGCAAAGAACCGCATTTGGCTCAAAGAGCCGCGTTTGCCCACCGTTGTACTATTGTATGTTATATAAAATTATTATAAACGTAAGCAGTTATGACTAGGGCAACACAAAATATGCACGGGCATGTTTTTTGTCAGGCATGTTAGCAACACGCTGATTAAATGCTTAAATGTTTTTCCAAAAAGTATAAAGTTTGAGTTATATTTCTTAGAGCATATTTTACAATAATTGCATATTTTGCAGTAAATGCATATTTTCGGATATTTTGTGCTGCGTTGTTACATTTAGAAATAATAATACAAATTTCTGAAATAATGACAATATAGTAACATTGTGTCGAAAATAAATAAATAAAGTTTTTTTTTATGTGAATCTACATATGTATGTATCTACAAACATACACAGTATGAATTCCTATGTGAAACAGTTTGTGAACTAAATTCCATGTACGTTCATACATACGTTTTAAAAACAAATTGAATAAATATGAACTATTAAACATAAATATTTATATATATACCATTTTATGAAATTTAGAACATTTTAGGTGCTACAAATAAAGTTAAAGGCATTTTTGCGCATACACATACGTACATAAATGAAATTTAAAAGCATGTCTCATGACTTATAACCAGGGAACGTATTTTAAGGAAATTGCCTTTTTTCTGCTAAAGAGTTAGAGTATATTCGATTAAGAATGTCCACGATTTAGCTTTCCCTGATTCCTTTTTTTGCCTTTTTTAAGATATTTGCCTTTTTTGTCTTTTCTAACTTTAAAAAAGTGATTATAGCTTTTATAATTTTTTTTTTAAGATTAAAAAATATACACATGCCCATGCGGCTTATAGAAGCGCAGGGACCTCTTGCCAAATTGGTGTTGGAAAAATTCAAAGCCGTTTTCTCAGCTAACGTAGGCTTGGAGACAATAAGGGATGTGGCTAAAATTGTAAAGGGCGAGGAAAACGCGCTTATTCCTGATAATATGAACGTTTCAAACGTTCCATATTTAACTTGGGCTCCACTTGTATCAACTTACGTGGACCGCACATTTAGTACATTCAAGGCTTTTCTTCGCGAAAATCGAATGAAGATGCTGCCAGAAAACTTAAAAATGCATATTTTGGTTCAATGTTATTACAACTATACAGATTAAAGTTTTATGAGTTAGAAACTCGAAAGGATAAAATAGTCAAAGATTCAAAGTATAAATTTTTCATATAATGAAACTAGTTGATAGTTTTTTTCTTTTTACTTGTAATATAAACATTTCTAAAATAAATGTATTTCTTGATTGTTCTTCGTATTTTCTGTCGTTTTTTAGTGCCTTATTTTGCTTTTTTTTGCAATACCTAGTGCCTTTTCCTGACTTTTTCGCTATTTTGGTTTGCCTTTTTTGCATTTTTTGTAATACCTAGTGCCTTTTCCTGCCATTTTCGCTATTTTATTTTGCCTTTTCCAGCCTATTTCGTTATTTTATTTTGCCTTTTTTTATAGGTTTTTAGGTCCTAAAAATCCGTTCCCTGCTTATAACGATTTTAAAAGCATTTGGTGGAGCATATAGTTAGAATTTATTGGCATATTTTAAGCGCTTAAAATAAGTTTTTAGCGGCATATTTTGGGTTGCCCTAGTTATGACAATACCAAGTGCTTTGACACTTAAATTTAAGATTTTTTAAAAAAAGAGTTAATCGATGTGTGCACTGAGCGGCTCATATATTTTGCTTTCGGATGTAAGGAAACAACTGCTGCTATGGCAGTTTGACTTTTATTAGGGTGATTGACTCGGTTTTTTCAAACCGGTTTCCACTGTTTTTTTTTGGATGGTTATTTTGAAACATTAATTTTTCGAATATCGAATAAACCGGATTTTTTGATCGAACAAACCTTTTTTTCATGTCATCAAAATCTTGACCTCTGAACAAAACTTTTAAGTTTTTCGAAGCTTTGCAGTTCGCATTCGTGTTCTGCCTTTTTATGACAGAAGTACACTCGGAGGGTTGCCTTTGTCTGCCGAGCAGCGAGAGCTGCTTGAAAAAACATTATGTCGATGTTGCTGGATCCAGAATTGATAAGCACTCGGCTACGGGGTAAGAGCACTACTTAAAACCGAGAGAAGTCAGAAAAAATGCAATAAAGTAATAAAAAATTACCAAACGTGAATTTTTTACTGATTTCTATTTTTTTAATTTTGATATATTAAAACGGTGTACCTTTTTTGCTTTGCTCTTTTTTAATAACAGCTATACTTTACTGTTAATAGTTTTATTGTATTTTATGTTCATGACTTCATACCAAGATAAGCATTTTCACTGTATAAAAACTTTGTAAAATAATTGTAATTTCAAAATCGGCAATTGTTTTTTTTTCAAATTGGAACTTTTCGAATGACCCAAAACCGGTTTTGGAAAAAGTCAATTATCGAATACAGTATATTTTGCTTTGCTCCCTTTAAGCTTAAGTGCACATTTAAGATATATACCCTAAAATGCGCATTAGCGGAATTATTTTTAACATTTATAAGGAAACTCCTCCGAGTCTGGGGCCTTCTGTAATCTAACAAATAAGCACATAAGCTAAATAAGCGTAGTCATTATATACATATTTTGTTTATTAAATTTAACCGACTTCAAAAAAAGGAGGAGGTTATTAATTGGCCGGAATAAATTTTTATGTGTGTTACCGCATAACTTTGGACCACGTTAACCCATTTCTATAATAATTTTTTTTTTATGGGTATAAATCTTTGGTTTCGGTAGAGGTAAAATTTGCGAAGCTATAACGCATAGCCCAGCAGAGAATTTCGAAGGGCTTGCATGTGTATTCCAGCAACAATTTTTTAATTTCATTAGTGGCACCCTGTGTTTACTTGCAATTGCAAATGGTTGCATACATTTAAGCATTTGCAGAATAAGAGGAAATGCGGTACAAACGATTATTACTTCCGGTTATGCAAACTCCGCGCATGCATTCGTCTTTGTTCCTATATGGATACATACTAAGTTTGTGTATACATACATTTGTTGCAAGTGGTTTTGATATTCGTAGCATGGTTTTAGGCATAGGTTTAGGGAGTCTATTGATAAAAAGGCAAGGCAAAATTAAAAAAATACTGAAATCATTTTAACCGGACCGGGACCGTTGATAACTGATGAACATACATGAATATATGTTTATATACATATGTATGGATGATATAATAGCGCTCTGATCTAATACTTTTCGTGTAAAACCCTGTAAAAGTTTCAAAAAGAAAAATCGCTCTCTGAAGTGAGATTATACAGTGAGTTACAGTAAAAAGTACGAGAACAAAAAAGCATCGAGTAAAATCTTGCAAATTCATTCTCTTCACAACTCTCCAAAAATCGATCTCATATACATGGTTTTGGAGTACGGGATCATTTTTCCTGTAACTTCCTGCAAGTTTGTGTAAAAACCTGTAAGTTCATTGAGTACTGGATCAGAGCTAATACAAGATTGCACAAAGAGAAGACGACAGTAAAACGAAATGCCGAACAAGTGAATTTAGCTTCCTCCTTTGCAAACGACAAATAAACTACAAGTTCAAAACCAGTAATTTATGCGTTGTTTATGAGATATTTTAACGTCCTTGAGTCACAAGTATATACAAGTATCATATTTTATCAATCATGCCGATAACTTCATGTATTAAAAGAATTAAAAATGAAAAAAAAAATAAAAATAAATCAATCAGCAAAATGAATAAAATTAAGTGAAATTAATGTTTAGCTGAATCGCCGAATAATAATAATAATAATAGATTGGCGCTTACACATATCTTAGTGTTTGGCCGAGCTTCTCCTCCAAATTGTGGCGTGCGCCTTGATGTTGTCACACAAAGCGAAGGGACCTACAGATTTACGCCGACTCCGAACGGCGATTGTATGTTTATGAGAAGCTGTTTTTCATGGCAGAAATACACTCGAAGATTTGCCATTGCCTGCCGAGGGACGACCGCTGTTAAGAAAAAACGTTTTTTCTAAGTTTTTTGCGATCTTGCTTTGACCAGGGCTTGAACCCAGGTGCTGCGGAGTGGAAGAGCGCACTGCTTACCACTACACCACAGCGGCCGACGTCGCCTAATATCGCCTAATAATAGGTTTACATATAAAAAGATTATCCTCATTTTCGAGCTTACCTCCCTAAGAAAGAGAGATTAGCCATACAAAATTATAATTATAAAATAACCTGATATTAAACCGATAACTTTTTGGTGTCCAACCTAGTTTTATCGAATATACTTGCGAAGAAGAGGAGGAATGTCAAATGTAAAAGTAAACAAAAATCGACGCTAGCAAGGAAAAGAGTAGTTTTAATAAAATATTAAGTTAATATATATTTAAATAGCATAATATGTGTAGCAGAAAAAGTGACCAGGGTGGCATATACTACGTTTATACGCACGTATTATTTGCAAATAACAATTTGCAAAATGGTAAAATTTGCCGTATAAACGATGATATAATTTTTTATTTGCAAATAACTAAACCACGCAAATAAGTATTAATTAGTGGTACTATTTGCAAATTAGCGCAAGACGCCGCCATTCTTAGATCTATTTTCATGGTCATCTTATTGCCTTTTTATAATCAAGACGTTGCCATTTTTAACTTTATTTTCTTTTTCGATGGTCATATTATTGTCTTTTATAATCAGGCAAAAGAATTTTTCACTATCGAATAAACAGTGAGTTAGGTATTTGCAAATTATTTTTATTTGCAAATAGCTTACGTATAAACGTAGTAATAGAGAAGAAGCTTAACTTTTCCTCGAGTTGTGAGAATAACAAGCACAACCAATTTAATAGCTCACGAGCTTTGATTGAGATTACAGTATATTTTGCTTTGCTGCCTCTATGCTTAAGTGCACATTTAAGATACCNGCTGTTAAGAAAAAACGTTTTTTCTAAGTTTTTTGCGATCTTGCTTTGACCAGGGCTTGAACCCAGGTGCTGCGGAGTGGAAGAGCGCACTGCTTACCACTACACCACAGCGGCCGACGTCGCCTAATATCGCCTAATAATAGGTTTACATATAAAAAGATTATCCTCATTTTCGAGCTTACCTCCCTAAGAAAGAGAGATTAGCCATACAAAATTATAATTATAAAATAACCTGATATTAAACCGATAACTTTTTGGTGTCCAACCTAGTTTTATCGAATATACTTGCGAAGAAGAGGAGGAATGTCAAATGTAAAAGTAAACAAAAATCGACGCTAGCAAGGAAAAGAGTAGTTTTAATAAAATATTAAGTTAATATATATTTAAATAGCATAATATGTGTAGCAGAAAAAGTGACCAGGGTGGCATATACTACGTTTATACGCACGTATTATTTGCAAATAACAATTTGCAAAATGGTAAAATTTGCCGTATAAACGATGATATAATTTTTTATTTGCAAATAACTAAACCACGCAAATAAGTATTAATTAGTGGTACTATTTGCAAATTAGCGCAAGACGCCGCCATTCTTAGATCTATTTTCATGGTCATCTTATTGCCTTTTTATAATCAAGACGTTGCCATTTTTAACTTTATTTTCTTTTTCGATGGTCATATTATTGTCTTTTATAATCAGGCAAAAGAATTTTTCACTATCGAATAAACAGTGAGTTAGGTATTTGCAAATTATTTTTATTTGCAAATAGCTTACGTATAAACGTAGTAATAGAGAAGAAGCTTAACTTTTCCTCGAGTTGTGAGAATAACAAGCACAACCAATTTAATAGCTCACGAGCTTTGATTGAGATTACAGTATATTTTGCTTTGCTGCCTCTATGCTTAAGTGCACATTTAAGATACCTACCCCTAAATGCGCATCAGGGGCATTATTTTTTAAATTTATAAGGAGGCTGCTCCGATATATGCATTTAGCATACTTGCCCATTGGCGATACCTGCCTTAAAAATTGTGCGACTAGTATCAATTATCAAAGAAAGTATTACGATTTCCTGCACTGGCCCAACAATTACCTAATTTACAACTTTTTATTTATTTTGTTCATCTCGCAGAACAACGAAAATGGCTATCAATTTATGTAGCTATATAGATAATTAGATACCATGCGGTAAAAATTTCGCTTGCAGTAATTTCTACGTGGTAAGTGCTCCGCCATTATTTGGTTTCATAGGGATTCGGATACCTTCCCCATTGAAGTAGGAAAGAAAATTCGCTTAAGTGCCTTTTTCGGTTAAGTGCACAAATTTTTCGTGCAGAGAAGGATGTGCAGCTAAGCAAAATGTACTGTATATTTATATGTAAATGTACTTTAATGCTTTGCCGTACGCATATGTTTACACATCAAATTTCATGAGTACCTAGTACTCACGCCTTTTTTTTTAAAGAAAAGGTGGTACCTCAGAGGTGGTCCCATATTAATTTGGTTTAGATCCAATTATTGTATCATGAAGAAATTAACGGTACTCTTAAATTTGTATACGAGAATTGAATTCGATTTTGTGTTTCGCTTAAAAATTGCTTTGTAATTTTGTCTGCTACAATTTTTATCAGATGAACTGTATCATTTCAGTGCTCTTCCATGTTGCTAAATACAAAATAATTCGGACGCTCCATAACCACCTCAGACGACCGCCAAAATCTTAATAATGTATGCGTAATTTGTGATTAAGAAAGATCACATTCATATCTACGCACATACATATCGAGGGCTTACATATAAGGTTCTTTTCCGTACGCAACGCGGGTTCCCGCGGGTGCCCAAAATAGACCAGAAATCATTCCCGTACTCAACAAAATGGGTAATAGAGAGCCCAAAACAACCCGGATTTTTTTTCCCGCTAAAAATGGATAAACTGTCAAAGTGCATATCAGCTGTTTTGTGTGTATATGTAGCCTGCATTTACTTGGCGCTTTTAAGGAATAGTGAATGTATTTTAAATTTTTATATACTTAAAACCAAATTTGTGAAACAAAAATTCAATTTCCAAGAGTTTGCATTTAAATGACAAAAACAAAAACAACGTGAATCAGCAGTTTCTCAAATTCTGGGCACGAAAAGTGGTTTTTTGCGTTCCCGTACTTCTGGATTATGCACCATTTTTGAGAGCATACTTTTCGCTTATTCTCTAATTACCGGATCCGGTCCGGATTGTTAGGGAAAGAACTTATATTCAATACTCTCTGTATGCAATTTTGACAAAAACCACTTCGTGTGGATTTTCCTGTCATCACTGATGTTAATTCTGACTTTGTAATTTAATAGCAAATTCTTCTGTCAAGCGTTATACAAGGTTAGCATTAATATCACGGATGATAGTTAAGTCTTAGGTGAATTTTTATATCAGAATCTCATTTTTGTGAAAAGTGCAAATAGAGGGTATTGAATATAAGCCCTCGAATATGTTCATACATATGTATGTATTTTGATTTGAAGATAGTATAGAAAAGGCTCATTTGAATATCAACACAACAGCAAACATATTACAACACTGTGCAGTATGATCGTTTTGTTTTTCTTCTACTTAAAATTCTAGTCAGCAACTACATAAACCGCTCCACGTAGTAACGACCTCAGCCTGTGCAAAAGGTGTGTGTTACATGAATGTATGTTCGTATCTACATACGTACATACATACGTATATATAATACTTATACAAATATGTATGCCTGCAAGAAATGTGCTGGTAAAATGACTGATATTTTCATAGTGAAACGAATACAGAAGCGCTAATTGTGATACCGCTAACTCTCTCTTCAAAATTTTGACAGAAGTGTGACGACATCTGATTTTGTTTATTGCCTGTGTAATATACATATACATACTGAGAGATCTCTCTCTCTCAGCTCTCTCCACCGGCAAATCTGCGATGACGTCATATTCACGTTACCTTTTTTTGATGGACCAAAAAGGGTACCGAAATGTATGAAATTTACCAAAATACACACATTGATCATATACAATAAACCAATTTTCCGATTGTTTTGTGGAGTATTTTATTATTTCTGGAACACGCCTTTCCATGTTAAATTCTCTGTAAGATGGCAATTTTTTTTTTTTTAACTGAGATATTATTATTATCTGATGGAATAAACGTGACCTATATAGACCTATAGTGCTGACCCTGTAAATTTCACTCCGACCTTAAGCTATTTGTGAATTTAAGTATTTTACAGGGTGTCATGTTCAAGATTCTGGATTGTCAGATTGCCTTTTTACCTTTGTTATACAAAATTCGGCGGCAGATTGAGAATCTTTCCACCTAGTTAGGAGATCTGCTCTAGGATCTCTGCTGGGCCCCACGTTTTGCAAGAGCGTCAGCCTCCTCATTGCCATCAAAACCCTCATGTCCCGGTACCCACAAAGGGTTAACCTTACCGTGTTATACGTACTTAATTGGTTCAATAGAGTGTTTCTCACCCTAAAGGCTTTCAGACATCATATTTATTCTTACCCTACTTATCTTTCTACGAAGAATTTAACGTACGCAAAAGTCAAGTGCAAAGATGTCCGCCTGAAATATAATTGGATATGCATCCACTCTATTCGAACCTAACTCAAAATAAATCAGGCCCACCATTATCATCCCTGATATTGGACCCCTCAGTATACTAGAGTTGGGGAGCACTTGCCAATCGTTGTGATTCACTGTTGTGGTGCTTGTTGAAGGATAATTTTGGGAACATTTTGTCTGTGAGCTTGATGAACATAGTACCTTCAAGGAATTGTTTTAAAACCATTGAAGGTATCCACTCCAAATCGATGGCTGAGTGGATGATCAACCTATCTCAGCAGCCAGTTCAAAAACTTCCTACCTCAGAAAACTTTTCAAGGACGCCCTACTTCAGAATTTGAATTGAAAAACGCCATATTTCATAATTTTATTGAAAAACACCCTATCTCAGAGTTTGGCTGAATAACGCCCTATCTCAGAATTCGGTTTCAAAACGCCCTATCTCAAACGAAAATACATTGAAAATAAGCTGAGATAGGGCGTTTTTGAATCGCTCAGCTCAGATAGGGCGATCTTCAATTAAATTCTGAGATAGGGTATTTTTCAATCAAACTCTGAAGTAGGCGTTCTTGAAAAGTTTTAGATTGAGCGTTGTTGAAAAATTTTCTGAGATAGGGCGTTTTCGAACTAGCTTCCGAGATAGGTCGATCTTCCACTCAGCCATCGATATGCTCGCTAAGTTGCTAAGTATAAAAGCGTTCTAGAATGGTCAATTAGTATGATGATTCTTATTGATTTCGTTGGGCAGATAATGGATATACAGACCAATCGGTGAAGGTTTCTCCGTGCCGCGTACGGATAATCATTTATCACAGTATTGAGTGACCAAAACGTCTGTTTGAGGGATGTCTTCCATGTTTTATTATTAGGCCTTTGATAGCCTTGTTGGTAGCAGCTATTAGATGTGACTTCTGGTGGATCCTTTTGTTCAAGGTTATCTCTAGATACTTCCCCTCTTGCGCTAACTTAATCTCCGAAATTCTCGGTGAAGGTTTAATCGAATTGACTTGCCTTATTTTGGGCCTGGGACAATGGTCGAGTTTTGTGGGTTTATTGACAGAATACCAGATTTAGCCCATCAGAGAGGTTTTTTGAGAGTAATTTTTGTGTGAAAAAGAGAAATATCAAAATGTGAACAAGAATGCAAGAAAACCTAAACAATCAAGTGTGACGTCATATAAAGAGCTACTTTGTCAAACTTACTGAGGGCGTAATAGCGGTACGCGACGCTTTTCGAAAATGTAAAACTTTATTGCACATCTACAGCCCCAGCCCTTAAGTTTCAGACCTCACTTTTGAAAATCGAACGATCGAATGATTATTAAATAATTTGAGTTTAATTGTTTAACAGGTGGCAACTCTTTTCGAATAAGAAAAATCCTATTGCACATCTACAGCCAAAGCCCTTTAATTTGATACCACAGTTTTGAAAATCGAACGAACGGAGCAAATCTGATGACCTGGACAAAATTCCGTTCGTGTATTATATATAGTGATTCCAAAAGTTTACACAAAATATGGATATATGGGTATCAATTAAAAGAAAAATTCAAAGCAAGATCAACTGTAAGTTTTGTTTTCAATTATCCTTTTGGAACATATCAACAAAAATTTCCTTTAAAAATATTATCCTTCAAGATTCTTAATTTTGTATGAATTTTGAAGAATCTTAGTTTAATTTAAATCCTATTAATATATGTATGGATATTAAAGGATAAAAATTGCAAGGGATATTTTACATGAATGAATTTTTTCGATGTCCTTGGGAGAAATCCTGCCGTCCTATTAAAAATTTAAACATGTAGATTTGCTAGAAATGCGCTAAAATATGGGAAACATATCGAATTTTCTGCATTTCCAAAGTTTTCATGGACGATTAATCCAAGTCATTAACTAGCACCCCTATTCTGCAACTCTTTCGTATTCGGATATTTCTACGAATCGTAGAAATAAATAGTGGGCTGCAATCCGAATCGTATTTTCGAACTTTCGAAATTCGTAACAATGGCATGCCTAAAAACGAACGAGTAAGAAATTGGAAGCTTTTTTGCGTAATTTTCTACGGAAACAATTCTGTGTCGGAGGCGAGATAAAAGATGTAAATCGATGTTTCCGGGAAATATTAGTCGTGTTCATTTAAACAGATAAATTTTCCTTTCGCATATACGTATATTTTTATCCACTGCTTTATATAAACGAAAAAAAAGAATCTTTTTTGCCCCTTATGGAGAATTGGGGTCCGGTTTTGTTATTTGTACAATGACTTTCGGTTGTTGTGTCCAAACGCATAACGCGTATAACCAAAGGATTAAGCTTTTATTTAAAATAAATGTTTTAAATTTCCGACCACTAGTTTATTAATAAATTCGGATTGCACTATGCACTTTTTTGCAATTTTCGATGTGGGTTCTGCGCGAAAATAGGCTGACTTCCAAAATGTATCAATACACTGTTTGGAACTGTTATACTGCGGTATTCAAACTGTTTGTATATGCAGAGTTCCGACACATTGAAACCATATACATACATGGCTTATTTTAAATATTTAATATACCAATGAATTAAGATAGAAAAATGCTTACTTCGAAATGTCATCAAAGTATCAATTAGCTTAGCGATGAGCAGTTTGCTTTCTGTATACGCATCGATAACTTTTACGATACATTTTGGGGCATGCCACATCGTCAAAAATTACACATTTGCATTTAGGTATGCGTGACTTTGTATAGTTACTTTGAAAGTGACGTTTTGGAACCTAGCCATACTGTGGATGGCGTAGCCGGAGTTATATGCACAAGAAATGTTGTATACCTTTGGCATGCTCTCTTCTCTGGCCTCTTTGGTGCCTCTCTTCTCTGGCAACACAGAAAGGAGAATTCTACTTTGTAACTATTATAATCCCTACGCGCGGCCGACGGAAGAAGCAAGCGCAACAGGTAGTGGACCTAACAAAGTGCATGTTTTCCATGGCTTGGAAGAAGTTGTTATTGCACTAACTGGATTGGGAACCAGTTCTTCAGCCATAGGAGGAGTTCTGGCTTGTGGTTCAACAATTAAACCAAAAGCTGACATAGATGTGTCCAAGGTTACTATGCCCGACAGCTCCGCATACCTTTGAGAATCCATTGCCATAGCGCTCTCTTACTCTGCTGCTATAATTGCAAATGCAATAGAATCCATCGCTTCATTCAAAATATGTAAAATCAATCAATTTTACTATAAATAGGCACTAGATGAGTGTTATGCTTTAGCAAGGGTTGCAGCATGTGGATTTTTCGCTTTTCGCAACGTAGCTACGAATTACGAATTGCGAAAATTCGGGTTCTAGAATAAGGGGAAAATTTTCAACTAAAAGCCGGCACGGTAATCGTAATCCTACAGCCATAAAACTTCCTATATGTGCTATTTAGGCGAAAAAAGCAGAAATATAGAGGGTATGCATATACAAATTTGCAAACAATTTTTTTCCATATTTTCTTGGGACAGTCTAAAGTACTTACATTCGTGAGTATTAGATAGTTATATTTTTTATCGATATCCTCAATTTCAATATCAAACAGATTTATGTGGCTTATGTAAAACCATGGTACAATAATTACAGGTATTGTCTTCCCCGAGAGTGCATATTCCGATCTGCCTTGTTTAAAAAATATCATTGTTGCCCACATTAAAACGTTTACTGCTTGGGAAAAGGGGTATTCCCATACCCCATATACCATATATATATGTACACGTATTTTTTTAAACAAACCATCTTGCAGAAAACTTATTTAATTTGCAAAAGCCGAAAAAAACATTTGCTATTAAATAGTTTCAAAATTTTTATGGCTCACTTCATTTCAAACGTTTTTTCTTATGTTTTGAAATATTATAAAAATTAAATTGAACAAAAAGCAAGCCAAATAAAAGTAAAAGAATCAACATTGAACTGCGTCAAAATGAAAATAAGGGAGCACGAATTTCGATGTGAAGCAAAACTCTCTGGGAAGACAATATCTGTAATTATTGTACCATGATGTAAAACCCATCAAGGTAAAGTCTTACTCATAAAAAATTGTTTAGATTTCACATTGATTATTTATAAAGAGTTCACAGTTTGAGTGAGTCCATGAGTAATACATGTTTGTATACTTATTCTGAAAACAGGAAGTAAATACATATAAGTATGTACTCAATTAAACAAAGAAACAAGAAATTCCACAATAAAATACATATATTGTTATGGAGTCAAAAGCCCCTAAACTATAAAACTTTTGTCTTTTCATTTTACAAAGCATCATATTGAACTGGTAGTACGTGTTCTTTTGTGTTGGCGGGCTTTTATTTATTTAAAGACGGCAGGTGAGTGTTTTTTCAATAGAAGATCAATCAAAGGAGATACGTTTTTGCGCAAGCATAAGGTTATTTTAATGTAGAAAGCTTACATTTATTAATTGTTGATTCCACTTTTAACACGTCTGACGGATCAAGTTCAAGTTCACGTCACTGTTTGTAATCAAGATGCTGGCATCAGCGCAAGCAAGTTGCGCTGCTCTCGCATTTCTTAAATTCTGTACAAAAACACTTGATTTTTTCGCATCCACCATTTCTGGAAAGCATATGACGCGCATGTCGCAGACGATCTTTAAAAACGAATTAACTCAAAATTTGTCAATTGACAGAAAGCGCAACAAACTTTTTAGAGCTCATCACTCCTAACATGAGTTTCAATTTCGTCCGAAATCGTTCGGTTTTAACTTCGGTGTATTCACTACGGGCGGATAAAAAAATGTGGGCGAATTTGTTGGTAGGAAAACATTTGCTTCAAGTTCTGTACATTGTCAGTGCATAATATCAAAAATAGCAAAGTTTGAATTACATCATATATTTTGAAGAACTTGAGCGATATGTATCTACAAACTGTTTTATGTATGTACAGTAAAACCCGCTTAAGTACCTTACAAAAATGTCAGCTTTTTGAGGTACTTAGGCGGGTTGGTTACTTAAAGGAACCCGCTTAAGAACCTCGATGCGGGTACTTAAGCGAACATAATTGCTGATGTAGAAACACCTTCTTGTTAACTTACATAAATACTTGATTAACAACATTTAATGAAGTATACGTATACTAAATATGTAAACCAAACTCGTAGCATTCTTTAAACACATAAACAAGTAAAGAAAAACTTTATTTAAAAAAGTATATAGTGCAATGGAATGTCTATTTTACAATAATTAAATTGTTTAAAAAGTCAAAGTTGGACATATCATTTTGTACCAAATTCAAAATGATATTATTTGCCACTTAAGTTTATTTATTAATTTTTGAGATTTTTCAATCAACTGAAATACAGTTCATTCCCTAACAAAAACCACATAAACCTAAGCTTAAGATTTTGTAGAACACTTAAAAAAAAAGATTAATCATAATTTCAAACTTTTTTCTCTGAAGTGTTTTTTGAGTATACAGTTTTATATTATAGCCAATCCAATTTTGGTGCAATAATGTGGAAGCTTCGAGTGGCTAAAAATTAGCGTTGATTTTTTAGAATTTTTGTTACCGAAGGTGTGTAGCGCTGCTACTGAAATTCAAAATACGTAAATATTTTAAGCAATTTTAAAAGAGCACTTAAAAGGGATTTTCTTCAGATAATATTAAAAAATTCACGGTGTCCAAAAATGTTGGTTAAAGCGGGTTAGGAACCTAAGCGGGGTGGAGGAGGATACTTAAGCGGGTTTAACTGTATATATTATGCACATGCCGCACGCGTTCTTCAAACATGTATTAAATCTTATTGCCATTTTTGTTAAAGTTAGCTGCTAAAACAGTTATCAAGTACGGGTACAACCCCTGACTCGAAGTAGCGAATCGTTTTGATATTATATTTTGTAATATTTCACACACACTATATATGTATATAAGACACGAACATTAACCATGATCGTCTACCTGGTACTGTGATCAAGAAAGAATGAATAAATGAAAAATTATGCGTTAGTCAGTATTACTTGAATCATGAATGAAAATTTATTCTTCATTCGAAATTACTTGAATGATGAATAAAAATTTATTCGTTATTTGAAATAACTTGAATGAAGAATACAAATTTATTCGTCATTCTAAATTACTTCAATGATGAATAAAAATTTATTCGTTATTTGAAATTACTTGAACGATGAATAAAATTTTATTCATCATTCGAAAGTGTTTGAATGAAGAATAAAAATTTATTCCTTGCTCAATATTAGAAAAATTATAAATAAAATTTTATTTTTTATTTAAATAATAATTCATTCAAAAACGCCCATCCCTGATATGCACCATTAACATGAATCAATGGGCACGTTCAGAAAGCGCAACAGCTCAGTAACTGTTGCGATTGCACCTTCTGAACGCGTTACTGTGTACTTCTCATCAACTGAACAGTTGCGTGTTAGATGATCGTAATATTTTTCTGATCATTTGAGACAACATGTTAGGGTTATGAGTTTTTTTAGATTTAAATGCCTGTGGTGGCAAACGATGAACTTTTGTTTAAATTTCCAAAAAATAACAACAATTTTGATAAATTATAAAAAAAACTCCCGCGCATAGCGGAATTTATTATAAGTTTCTAAGGGCCGGTTTCTCCATCTCTGGTTAACACTAACTCCCCGGTTAAACATTGTTATCGACGTTCTAACTCCATGCATATAACAGGGAGTCGATAAGGTCGGTAACGATGTTTACCGGGGGATTAGTGTTAACCGGAGATAGAGAAACCGGCCCTTAGTGAAGAAAATTAATATTCAAACATGTTTTTCTTCTCAAATGTTTTATGGTTTTATTAAAGTAAAATAGATTCGTGGATTAAGTGCTGATACACATCGTTTTTAAATCAAAACTTAGTAGGCAAAAAAGAATTTCGGTCGAATTTTTATACTAGGTATGGGGCTTTGCCATGCAACAGCCTTGCAAATGAAATGATAGTGTGCGCGGGAGGTATTTTCACGAACCAACAAAAATATCGCCAAAAAAGTAATATATGGACAAAAGTTTATTAAATGCAAGCACAGGCAAATTAAAATTTTAAAAAAGTGTAAAAAAATCATAACCCTAATGTTGGTGTGTACTAAATTCCTGCGCAATTCCATTTAAACGGCCTAACAAGACATCCGATCGCCGCGCAAATACTTTCCCTCCTTTACTCTCATCGTTCGGGTCAAGTGTGAGTAAGCATAAACCAGTTTTTGCAAGCGTTCGTAAACTTCCGATCAATAGCAAGACGCGTAGAGTATTTACTTTGTCTTCCGCAACTACTGCGAGTAAAAGGTATTTGACAGTAGAGTACTCTACTGGTAGTACTTGAGTATTTTCGAAGAAAACATACATTTGTGGTATCTGAATAAAACTAAGGACAGGAATGTTGCAGGGATGATAAATGAGTTTTTTAAGGGAATGGAAGTTTTACAAAAATATTTTGGAAATTTTTCCTTTTATAGAAATAAACAAGTTAATAGCAGTGTTCTCGTACCTATAATCTCGCAAAGTGGGGGAAATCGAGAGCGTAAAATGACACTGAGATCTGCCAATTTCTGCTGGAAGAAATTCTACCTACGAAAACTTATAAGTAAATGTCTGCTGACCACAACATGTGTTCGTGAATAAACAAAAGAAAAGAAGAAAAGTTTAGTTTGGTTAATTTACTATTAATTTCTAATTTTCCAATTTCCGTGCGTCAACTATGGCTGCCGTATAAAATTATTCAATTGTGGATGAAACAATTTGTTGGACGGAATTTACGCAAAATATTGAGAAATATACCAAAATAGATAATAATGCTGAAAGGTTCTGACCGAATTTGTCAGTGTATCGTTAAAACAAAAATGGGATAATTTTAAAGACACATTTGTAGCTATATCTACTTAATTTTTGTGAAACAAGGAAGGGTGCTTGGGGGAGATTCTTTTATTTTTGAATGCGTCATGATGTGGTATCGAAAATATTTGTTAGAAAAAAACTTACTTACCTATCAGAAAGTCAGAACGGCGTAAGTTTTACTGCGTTCAATAACTTTTTCTGATATTTTAGTCTTCCCCTCAATTTTACTCGCTATGATTCTTTTATTCTCTGGCTGCTAGTACTTACTCGAAAATTTTATGAATAGACCTACTATGACAGAAACTTTTTTATTTATTTAAGTAAGAGTTTCCTTTTTAATAAACACCACGTATTTACTTAAATAAGGTAGAAAAAGTGACTATATTTTTATGCACAAAAATTCAAAACTCCAAGTATCTTGACAAAAATGTATCAAAAATGTCAATGTAGTACCAATGATGAGAGCGACGAGCAAAACGTATTTTCATCTAAAATGCTGATATACATACATAAGTACATATGCATGTATGTGCATAGATATGTACACATGTGCATAGATACATATGTGCATAGATACATATATAAGCGTCCGCATATATTTTTTTCCCGTCACTTGCTCTGTCGCTTCTACTGATGGCAAACAAAATTTAATAATCGATTAATCGGTTAATTGATTAATCGAAAGCATTCGATTAATAATTGCAATTATCGTAAGAAATTAACCGTTTATCGGTAATTTCGATTAAAATCGAAAATTAATAAAAACCAATTATGAGTTATAAAAACTGACTTACACCCCGTGCCAAAATTATTGCACACGACAAGATTTTTTTTTTATTTAATTTTAGTCATTTTTTTTCAATAAAGCTTATTCGTTAGCCACGAACATGAACATGAACATGAAAATGAACATGAACATGAACTTGGACATGAATACGAACATGAACTTGAACATGACCATGAACATGAAAATGAACATGAACATGAACATGAATATGAACACGAATATGAACACGAACATGAACATGAACTAAGACATGAACATGAACTTGGACATGAACATGGACATGAATATGAACATGAACATGAACATGTACTTGAACATGAACATGAACATGAACATGAACATGCCTTTGAACATGAACATGTACATGAACATGAACATGAACTTGAACATGAACACGAACATGAACATTACCATGAAAGGGAACATGAACATAAACATTAACTTGAACATGAACATGAACATGAACATGAACATGAACAAGAACTTGAACATGACCATGAACATGAACATGAACATGAACACGAACATGAACTTGGACATGAATATGAACATAAACATGAACATGAACGTGAACATGAACATGAACATGAACTTGAACATGAACATGAACATGAATATGAACATGAACATGAACATGATCTTGAACATTAACATAAACTTGAACATGAATATGAACACGAATATGAAGATGAACATGAACATGAACATGTACTTGAACATCAACATGAACATGAATATGAACACGAATATGAACATGAACATGAGCATGAACATGAATATGAACATAAACATGAACTTGAACTTGAACATGAACACGAACATGAACATGAACTTGAACTTGACATGAACTTGGTTATGAAAATCAACACGAACATGAACATGAACATGAGCATGAACATCAACATGAACATGAACATGAACATGAGCATGAGCATGAACATGAACATTAAATATCCAAAATGTTATAGAAATTTTTTTTCATTCCATCTTTATATTTTCTCGGTAATGAATGGAGAGAACACGCATTGTGCGATCATAAGGATATTCATATTAATTCCTCATTAGATCCGGAAAATTATAGAAAAATTAATTTTTATACTATGTATCTGTAAATAGTATGCAGTACACAATACTCATATCTGTAATAAGAAAATTTTCTGTAATTTGTTCGGATTTTGGGGATTTTTCGTTTGTTTTTGAGGAATTTGGTAATTTTTTGTGGCAACACTGGTAAGAAGATGTAGTCCTCAGATTTTCTAACTGCCATACCTAAACAAAAGCGTCAGCGTTGTCTGGCTGTCAAAAAATTCTCATGCCCATACAATTTGTATGAAGCATACCGAAACAACGCGGCGTCAACGCTGAGCGGTTGGCAAATCCGATTTTGACAGGGCGTTAGGTATTGAAGTTGGCTGCAGAAAAGGGCGGAACTGTCATTTTCGTGTTACACACAAACAAACCTATGCTTATTGTTGGTGGTATTTCTGCGTTTGACGTAGCGTTGACGCTTTTGTTTAGGTATGGCATTTGGGCGCTAACGCTAAGTAATTTTCGGAAATACGAAAACTGCGATATTTTAGTAACTACTGAAGATTATTCACTCAAAATTAATATTTACAACAATTTTTAGACGAAAACTAAGAGTGTTATACATTTTTGGAAAAGGGACGTAGCCACGCCCACTTATGGTTACATGTGTATATCTCGGTAACCGCTGCACTAATTTCTTCGAAACTTGGCAGTTATTGGCCTTGGTACAGCATAAAAAAGCGCCGAAAATTTTTAAAATCGGACGATAACCACGCCCGCATCCCATATAACGGTAATTTAGAGAAATACAAAATCTTCGATAAATCAGTAAATATTGAAGCTAATTTATTTAAAATTGATGCTTGCAACATTTCATTACCAAGAAATACGCTAATGGTAAAATTTTGGAAAATGCGCTTGGCACCGCCCACTTATGATCACATATATGTATATCGGTAACCGTTCTACCAATTTGTACCAAACTCGGTATGGTTATTGTGCTTGCCACATATAAGCAAAACGTTGAAAATTATTGAAATCGGACTAAAATTACGGCCGCTTTTCATATAACGGTAAATTTCAGAAATGCTTGAAACTTCAATATTTCGAAATTTAAGGACGCTAATTTACTCAAAATTGATACACCCCGGCTTACCATCTAGCGGTAGGTTTCGGAAAGGTGAAAAAACATATATTTAATACTTGCGCCGGGTATTTAGTGTTCGGCTCCGCCCGAACTTAGACTTTCTTACTTGTTTTTTTTCATTCATTTTACGCAAACGTCAAAGCTGTGTTTTTTGTGATCTGCTTTAGTGTTTTATAAAGCTGTTTACGCTTAATAAGGTAAAGAATTAAAAAAAGTATTAATAAACTTCTGGTGCACAATTTAAAGATAAGTAAAATATCAAAATTTCCTGTAAATTTGATTAATTTAACTTGATATTCTTAATTGCATGTGCCGAGTATTTTGTTTCTTGTAATATATTGTTGTTGTACAATTGTTTTTGTTTGTGCACATTGATTTTGCTCTTTTTGTCTTTTTATCATTTCTGCTGTTTCATCTTTGTCACAGCTGTTTGCGTTGTGTTTGTTAGGTGTCAAATATAAAGTGTATTTAAAACTGTTCGCTACATTGCTTTCCAACTGATATTTACCAGCTGATTGGTTCTCTGTTTGATACATACATCGTTTTCAAAAATGTTTTGCTCTTTTGCTTCTAAAACCTAAAAATTAAATATATATTAAACATGTCGTATTTTTACACCAATTGCCACGTTAAAAGCGACTCCTATGTGTCATGCTGGCTCTGCGATGGGATTGCCCATATAAAATGTGCTGGTTTGAGCGGTAGAGTATTAGACGCTATTAACGAGGGTAAGGGTCTTCGTTGGTCTTGTCAAAAATGTAGATCAACCGAAGTTGATTTATTTAAATTCTTCAGGCAGTCCAGAAATGGTTTTTCTGAGATCGGGAAGGATCTGTCGGCGCTTGTTGAGAAATTTAAGCATTACGAAAAAATGTTTAGGTCTTTCACTTGTCTCGACAACCCTCCACACTCTGAGAATAGCCGAGAAAGTAAAGGTAGGCGTGTTATTAGTCCACCTAGAAAGACAGCCACTGAATCTAGTCAGAAAAATCTTCCATCCCAGTCCTAGGAACTTATTAATCTATCTTCTCCATGCCCTCAGATATTGGAGCCTCCGCTATCTAAAGCCATATCCAATAGGTCTACATCTAAAAATAGTCAAACCGTTGATTTAACAGTGTTGCCATCAACATCTCAAGCTCCACTGTCTAACTTAGTTCCTCCGAATAATTCGGAGCCCCGCACATCAGACATCATTACCAAAAAGTTGGTTGTAATTCCTCCGAGAAGATCAATCTTTGTCTCTAGATTTGCTAAAGATACTTCTTCGGATGATATAAAGTCATANAAGATTTGCTAGAGATACTTCTTCGGATGATATAAAGTCATACATATCGACTAAAATTAAAACTAAAGATGTATTTATTCGTAAATTTAATTTTAAATACGATCGCGATATTTCATCTTTTAAAATTGATGTAGCTTCCGAAGATTTTGATTCACTACTAAATAGTTCATTTTGGCCGACCGGGGCGTTTGTTCGCGAGTTTGGGTATAAACCTAATAAAAGTAATAACAACGTAGCTAAAATTTCTAGTCTTAATTCGGATTCAAAAAACTAACTCGCAAGTCTAATTTAAGTATTGACTATCAAAACGTTAGAGGTTTTAATACCAAATTAACTGACTTATATTTAAAAGGTTTTGACTGCAATTATAATATTATTTCCTTGATCGACACATGGCTCACACCTCATATTTTTAATTCCGAAATTCTTCCAAATGAATATCAAACATACAGGAGTGACCGCGAGGGCAGAATCGGCGGTGGTGTTCTTTTTGCGGTGCATTCATCGATACCATCCAAGGAAGTTAGTGTTCCTGTCATTGAATATACCGAATTTAAATGTATAAGTGTACAGGCTGGAAAGATTTATATTTAAACTACATCCCTCCTAATTCTGCAGTATCAGTATATATGCAGCTAGTTTCTTTACTTGCGACCGTAAATGCAATGCTTATGGCATCCGATTCTATGATTGGTTTGGGAGATTTAAACCTGCCACACATTTCATGGAACATCATTGACACCGATGTTGTACCAGTTTCATCTAGAGATAGTTACAATGTATTTCTGGAGGAAATGGCTGAACTTTGCCTTAAACAAATAAATATATGTTCAAATAAGTTTGGAAAGGTCTTGGATCTTGTTTACGTTGATGATGTTCCGAAGGCCTCTATTAATCGGTGTGATCCCCTAGTTTTGCCGGAAGATGCATACCATCCTGCTCTTGAGTTAAGCTACGAAATCATAAATGAAATACATAATAATAAGTCAAGTTCAAGTACTAGATATGTTTTTGCGAAAGCAAATTTCAGGAAAATTAACAAAGAACTTTCAAAGTTATCTTGGCCAATNCCCCAGTTTTGCCAGAGGATGCGTACTATCCAGCTCATGAGTTAAGCTAAGAAATCATAAATGAAATACATAATAATAAGTCGTTTAGTTCAAGTACTAGATATGTTTTTACGAAAGCAAATTTCAGGAAAATTAACAAAGAACTTTCAAAGTTATCTTGGCCAATATATAGACATGACATGGAGCGTAGCGTTGAGTACTTTAATGATACTGTTTTCAATTTGCTTCGAAAGTATGTGCAAAATGTAATATTGCTCATAAAGAACCAATACAATTATGGTTCACTAAAGAGCTTAAAAAGTTGGAAAATAAAAAGTCACATTCTTTTAAACTATATAAAAGAACGGGCTTACACAGTGATTACGTAAAGTACTCAGTTTTGCGGCATAGCTATTTTGCATTAAATAAGAAATGTTATAACTCATATTTATGTAAAATTAAGAAGAATTTAATTAACAATCCTAAATCATTTTATGGTTTCGTAAATTCAAAGCGTAAAGTACATGGTTTTCCGTCCGCTATGCATTATCGCAACACTGTGTCTAGCGACAGCCAACTCATTGCCAACATGTTTGCCCAGTTCTTTAGGTCCAATTATTCTGTAGACTTCCCTATAAGTGGAAACTATCCGTACGAGCTCTGTCCAATCAACTATGCTTATATTCCAGTAATATCTTCCGATGAAGTTTTACACTCTTTAAAAACCTTAAACGCGTCATTAAGGCCTGGACCTGATCATATTCCGACCTGTTTTCTTAAAAACTGCGCTGAGAACATCTGCGAGCCTTTAACAACTCTATTCAATTTGTCACTTAAACATGGCGTTTTTCCGCCAACCTGGAAGGCTTCTTACATAATACCACTTCACAAAAACGGCAGCAGGCCCTCTATAGAAAACTATCGAGGCATAGCGAAGCTATCCGCTATCCTCAAATTATTCGAAGCAATTATTGTTAATCAGCTGGCATATTCTATATCTTCTTTAATTTCACAATCTCAACACGATGATGTTAAACTTTTTAAAACATTGTCCTCTATCGAAGAAAGGTCTTTGTTACAAGCGGATCTGAGCAGCGTGGTTAGTTGGTGTAATGCAAACTATATGCC
>NW_016157111.1:680608-705136 GCF_001687245.7 Rhagoletis zephyria
CAATTTTTTCGATCTTGGTATCACAATGGATTCCAAACTCAATTTCAACCATCATATTAATGTTACAGTCAATAAAGCCAAAGGTGTTTTTGCATTTATAAAGCGATGGTCAAAAGAGTTCAAAGATCCTTATGTTACAAAAGCTCTTTTTACCACTTTAGTTAGACCTGTACTAGAATACGGATCTATTGTTTCGAATCCCCGCTACCAAGTTCAGTCAGACAAGATTGAGTCAATTCAAAAACAATTCTTGCTTTTTGCGTTGCGTGACTTTAACTGGGATTCAGATTACAATCTCCCCCCTTACACAAGTCGTCTAAAGCTCATAAATTTGCCTACACTCGCAAGTCGTAAAGGTATAATATTTATCGTAAAATTAATGACAGGCTTGATTAATAGCCCGGCCCCCGGGTCAATTGTGCCCTCTCGTGTGTCAAAACACTTTCGACCTCTGTTTTTGAAGACATGCAAAACTAATTTTGAACTAAACGAATCATTCCGTTGTTTATGTCAAGATTTTAACTCTCATTCCAGCACATTTGGTACATCGGACTCGATTTTGACTATAAAGAAAACTATCATTTCCACTCTCAACAATTGAAATACTATGTTTCGCATATCCAATCAGCTGATGAATTTGATTCTGTAGCTGAATAGTTTTAGATCTCGACACTTAACAAAATCCTGTTTACACTACTCGGCACCAAAAAACTAAAAAAAAAAAACCAAAAGGTTCCGTACGTCACCCTCGTGTCGGTTGGGCGGGAATGGAGAGTAAAAAGCCGTTGGGATTAATTAATTAATTAATAACTTGTAAATTTTTTATACCCAAGCACACTAGTGCACAAGGGTATTATAACTTTGTTCACATATCGGCTGTAACAGGCAAAACGAATCGAGATAGATATAGGCAAATGTATACATAAATGATCAGAATGTAAAAAGAAATCGATTAAGCGGTGATCGTCTGTCCGTCCGTCCGTCTGTCCGTCCGTCCGCCCGTCCGTCCATCTGTGCACACGATAACTCGAGTAAAAATTTAGATATCTTAACGAAACTTGGCACGTGCATTTCTTTCGGTCGTAGGACGGATGGTATTGAAAATGGGCAAAATCGGACAATAACAACGCCTACCTCCCATATAACGGTAATTTTCAAAAATACGAAAACTGCGATATTTTAGTAACTACTGAAGATTATTGACTCAAAATTGATATTTATAATAGTTTTTAGACGAAAAATAAAAATATTATAAATTTTGGGAAAATGGGCGTAGCCACGCTCACATGTGTATATCTTGGTAACCGCTGCACCAATTTCTTCCAAACCTGGCACAGTTGTTGACCTTGGTACAGCATACCAAATGATTGAAAATTTTTAAAATCAGACAATAAGCACGCCCACATCCCATATAACGGTAATTTAGAGAAATACGAAATCTTCGATAAATCAGTAAATATTAAAGCTAATTTATTCAAAATTGAATAAATGGGTTTTTGAAACCATCGATGGTATCTTACTTTGCAGTCATAAATATAAAGTTCCTTTTTTATTCACGTTAACCCGCGAAAAGCAAATTGTTGCCGCGAAAATATTTTATAAGTTTAAGAAAAATTAATGAATACATTGTTTTGTTTTGAACTTTCTTACTTAAACTTTGTTTTATTTTAAATTTTCTAATACTTACTCATAGCCTATTTCCATCAAAAGCTTAACTGCAGTTAAGAGGTCAGTGGGCCGATTCTCGTTCTGCGTTATTGCGAAGTGATAAAAATAACACTTTTACACCGCATTTATTTCGATGTTAATTTAATACTTTTCACTTCACGAAAACGTAGAACGGGAATTGACCCTCAGGTAAGTTGCAGAATTTTCACACGGGGTGATCGACAGCGTTTATTTTTTATTTTTTGCTTTTTTTACTTTTGTTTGCTTGTACTTAACATGAGCAGTTACCCCCTTCAAGTTGTAATCTCCCTTTTTCAACAGGCATAAACTGTATATAATGCCTTCAAATTTTTTCGCTTCTTTTAGGCATTGCCGGTAACGCAAAGTAGAATGTCCTACAATATTTCATTTATTTCGCTTCTTTGTTTCATTTCGGGGAATGCAAAGTAGAATGTCCTATATTTCATTTTTAATTCGCTTCTTTGCTTCATTTCGGGGAATGCAAAGTAGAATGTCCTATAATATTTTATTTGTTTCGCTTCTTTGCTTCATTTCAGGTAATGCAAAGTAGAATGTCCTACAATATTTTATTTGTTTCGCTTCTTTGCTTCATTTCAGGGAATGCAAAGTAGAATGTCCTACAATATTTTATTTGTTTCGCTTCTTTGCTTCATTTCAGGGAATGCAAAGTAGAATGTCCTACAATATTTTTTTTTTATTTCGCTTCATTGCTTCATCTTGGAGAATGCAAAGTAGAATGCTACATCGTAGTCAGCTGAAAAATAGAATAAATATCCAAAAATTCTTTTTCTACCGTTACATTCTGTGGAAATTTGTCTCGCATAAAAATCACGTTTTGCTTTGTTCAATTTGCAACGAAGTTGAAGTCAGTCAATGAAGTGAAGTACAAGAGTGAGGAAGTACAATTTTAAGCTTAATTAAATGTGCATGTATGTACATACAGATTTTTAAGTAAAATCTAAATACCTAAATACATACATATGTATGTATAAAAACTGATTTATACAAATTTTAATTAATTTTAATCTTTTAAGACATTTTCTGATTTCAATTTAATATACATAAGTATGTACTTATCTAGGCATTCTACATTAGTTTCTCTGTAACACATTCTTTGTTCGCTTCTCGGGATTCTGTTTATCCATGCGTTCTCCCTTCGTTTGACGGTAATGCTGCGGGTAAGGGCTTACCGCCAATGACATGCCCATGTTAAAAGAAGGCCTTCTTGAAGCGAAAGGGTAAGCGATTCCCATCGTCTAGCGCGTTTCCACTTTCGTTTCTGTGGTAATTGTGTTTTTTGCTGGGTAGTTTAAAAATAAATGATAAGTTGTATTTTTTAGCTTTTAAATCCGTTCATTATAATATGTGTAAATAAAATAATATTTGTGCACCCCTTTTCCATTTAACGGGTCACCCTAATAAACCATCGATATTATCTATGGTTGTCTACAAAACTATCGAAAACCATCGATGGTGTCACTATCGATGGCTTTGCAGCACTACTTGGCACATAGAAGCAATACGTTGAAAATTATTGAAATCGGACTAAAATTGAGGCCGCTTTTCATATAACGGTAAATTTCAGAAATGCTTAAAATTTCAATATTTCGACATTTAAGGGCGCCAATTTACTCAAAATTGATACACCCTGGCTTACCATGTAGCGGTAGCTCTCTACGAAAGGTGGAAATCATATATTTAATACTTGCGCCGGGTATTTAATGTTCGGCTCCGCCCGAACTTAGACTTTCTTACTTGTTTAAAGTTGTTTTTTATTAGTTGTTTTTGACTTTGAAATAAAATAAACAAACGAAAATAAAGTAGAATTAAATATATAAATCAAATAAAATTACAAAAATAAAATAAAGTACCCAACAATAAAAACCAAATTTTTTTGGAAATCGCTCCAACCGAGTTTCGATCTTGGGACCCGCAGGCTTGTAGTACGCAGCCCTCACCACTCGGCTACCACGGATAAAGTCATGGGCGTAGCCGGAACGAAATTTAGAGGAGACCTATACAATGTTCTTTTTTTTCGAAACCAATAATTATTACTACAAATTGTTATTATAGCTTAAAATTGTTGTAGCCAATAGAGTTGTACACAAACACATAAAAAGAAGTTCGCAAAAGTTGATATAAAACTATTCGTCGATTTAAATAATTAACTTTTTACTGCACATGTTTTTTTTTTACGAAGAGGAAGCATCGAAAGCCTAACCTCGTCAGTGTGAGACTTTAACCCATACTAAACCTGCTACTGTCATGTACCACCCGGTACCACCGTGAAGGATTTCGTCGAGATAATAACACTGTGTGACTGATAAAGTTATAGATCTATTGAAGCACAAAAAAATTCATACTTAGAATTTTGAATATCCCTCACAATCTGGACTTAAGTTATAAAAACGCGTTATTCGTAGTTTGAGCCTTATAATTGTTCGTAACTTAATTTCTGTTTATCCGATGAAAAATATATACAGTGCGTACACGGTAACCGCAACGCTCAATACGTGCAATTCCTTGATTAATGCAAGTCTCTCCCCCTTTATTCTAGAACCCGAATTTTCGTAATTCGCAATTCGTAGCTACTGGTTGAATTGTTGAACCACAAGCCAGAACTACTCCTATGCCTAAAGAACTGGTTCTCAATCCAGTTAATGCAATAACAGCTTCTTCCAAGCAATTGAAAACATGCACTTTGTTAGGACCACCACCTGTTGCATTTGCTTCTGCCTTCGGCCGCGCTTAGGGATTATAACCCTTACAAGTAGAATTCTCCTTTCTGTTTTGCCGGAGAAGAGGGGCTTCCACATGTCAAAGGTATACAACACTTCTTGTGAATATCACTCCGACTACGCCATCCACAGTATTTTTGCACAGAACCCACGTCGAAATTTGCAAAAAAGTGCATAGTGCAAACCGAATTTATTAATAAGCTAGTACTCAAAAATTGGATACATTTATCTATATATATAAAAATGGTGCGAAAAATGTATAGTAATTCATCAATTGAGAACGGTTGGGCCGATTCGGCTAAATTTTTTTTCAGTTGTTCGTAATTGCCAGGAGAAGGTTTTTACGAAAGAAAATTTTGGGAAAACCCTCCGGTGGACCAGGGACTGATCTATTCGAAAAAATCGTATTCATGGTCCGATTTGCTTAAAATTTGGTACCTAGGTAGCTTTTTGCCTAGATTAGCACATAGGATGCTTTTTTTCCGGNTCCGATATGCTTAAAATTTGGTACCTATGTAGCTTTTTGCCTAGATTAGCACATAGGATGCTTTTTTTCCGGGAAGTGGACCAGGGACCGATCTATTCGAAAAAATCGTATTTATCGTCCGATTTGCTTAAAATTTGGTGCGTAGGTAGGTTTTTGCCCAGATTAGCATATAGGATATTTTTTCCCCGGGAAGTGGACCAGGGACCGATCTATTTGAAAAAATCGTAGTTATGGTCCGATTTGCTTAAAATTTGGTAGATTAGCATATACGATTCTTTTTTTCCGGGTAGTTTCACTTCTTCTTCTTATCCGCCATGTTAGCTATCTGACAGAAAACGTGTTTCGTATTTTTTGTTGTACCAACCTTTTCAAAAAAAAGTCCAGCTTTTGATGTTGGAAAAATAAAACAAAGGAAAGCCAAACATATAAGTAGAGAATTTGTCTAATATTTTTAAATCATTTTCTTGATAACTGCTGCTTCAGTGGATATTGCAACACACGGAATAGATGTAATAATGCAGCTATAGGAGCCACCTCATACCACAGAATTTATCCGCCGCCTATTTAAATAGTAGGGCTCGCTTGAAATATGTACATGAATATGTATGGAGGTGCGCACACTACACCAACTTAATCGCTCCGACCAATTAGTTGTGGTGCAATGGAAAGACTAGCAAGCCCAACTAAATCGGCGGCCGATACAGTCTGTGGTGTGCGATGGATCTAAAACATTTTAAACAAGAAATATTGCAGTCACATTTTCGTTTTTAAGATTTTTATTCATGTGATTAGTAGTGGCTAGAATGTATGTATGTATTAAATACATATATCTGTATATATAAAAATGGTGTGAAAAATGTATAGTAATTCATCAATTGAGAACGGTTGGGCCGACTTGAAAAATTTTTCTTTTAGTTGTTCGCAATTTCCAGAGGAAGGTTTTTACGATACAAAATTTTGGGAAAACTTTCCGGGAAAGTCGGGAAATTGGAAAAATCGAAAATTGATTTTTTTNGAAATTGGAAAAATCGAAAATAGATTTTTTTGTATGGAATTTTTTGTGCAATTAGTTCGGGATGGCTTTCGAATGGTAAAATAGAAAATTCTGGAAAAGTCGGAAAAATTTAGAAGAACGAGAAATATTTGAATTTTTTCGACGAAATTTTGTATTTTATCGCATGATTTTGGAAAATGTTAAGAAGGAAAATTCGTTATGAAGCATGGAAAATTTCATTGCGAACATGAATCAATTGGGAACAATTTTCTCCTAAATATGTTTCATAACCGTTTCGAATGGTTGCTGCTTTTTTGGAAAGGTGTTTAGAAGGAATGCACAAAGTTTTAATTTTTCCGTTACGTGCTGCAGGGGTCGAGCTACGCTAATGCATTTGGTACGTAGGTAGCCTTTTGCCTAAATTGGCATATAGGATCCATTTTTCCCGTTAAGTGGGCCAGAGACCGATCTATTCGAAAAAGTTTTATTTATTGTCCGCTTTGCTTGAAATTTGGCACGTAGGTAGCGTATGGTCTGGTTTAAAATATAGGATACTTTTTCTAATAGGTGGACCAGATACCGGTCTATTGGAAAATATCTTATTTATGGTGCGATTTGCTTGAAACTTGGCACGTAGGTAGCTTATTGTCAGGGTTAAAATATTGGATATTCTTTTTCTGATAGTTGCACAAGGGACCGATCTATTCCAAAAATTCTTATTTATGGTATTATTTGCTTGAAATTCGATACCCGTATTATAGATATGCGTAAAATAGAATTGAGTCATTGTTTTACAGTTCGAAAGGTGTTTGAAGGCGCCGCAAACATGCGGGTATTGGCTATTTAACAATAGTTATTACACACGCCAACAAAAATAGAAACAAATTTGATGCAGCTAATGTTAACGCTATTTTTGACGTAAGCATAAAGCTTCCGTCAGCTCCAGATTTTAAGAAAAACAAGGTCAGTGTCAAAGAGTCACGATTTTGCAATATTTGAGAAGCTCTAGCAAAGAAACAAAGGGTGGTAGAACCTCCCACTTAGGCTTACTCTCCGTCGGCTACTATCCGTGCAAATTCCTGCACCTTTGCTTGATGGTCACTTATAGTTATTTGTTGAACAGGAAAAACTGATTTTGGGAAGTTTGAGTACCTACCGCAATTAAGAAAAATTCCACTTAGGCTTAAATTAAGGCTTGGACTTCTGACTTCAATCCCTGAAAATACCATTCCTGCACCTTGACCCTGCGGTCCTTGCTTTACGTTGACTAAACAGAATGTGGATCAATGATACTCACCAGTTTTGAAATTGCCACCAACTACACTATACAGATTCAAGAACGATTCACTAGCGAGCCTCAAGGACTTCTTCCCGGTATAACGCTTTCATCAGGTTGTTTAAGACGGTAATGGAGGATATGCCTTCTGTCGACCACAAAACCAAACGTGAATTGCTGGCGAAAACGTTGGAGCAAGTTCGCCGGGTAAGCTAGTTTTAAATAAAATTTTAATACTTTGATTACACGTGATGTTAAAGTTTTTGGATTCGGGTTATACGTTTGGACCCAACAACCGAAAATCATTGTACAAATAACTAAACCGGACCCAAGTTTCTCAATAAGGGGCAACAAAGATTCTTTTATATAAAGCAGAGGATAAAAATATACGTATATGCGAAATGGAAATTTATCTGTTTAAATAAACACCACTAATATTTCCTGCAAACACGCATCGATTTACATATTTTATCTCGCCTCGGACACAGAAATGTTTTCGTACAAAATTACGCAAAAAAGCTTACTCGTTCGTTTTTAGGCATGCCATTGTTACGAATTTCGAAAGCTCCAAAATACGATTCGGATTGCAGCATACTATTTCTACGATTCGTAGCAAAATCGGAATACGAAAAGTTGCAGAATAGGGGTGTCTAAAGCAAAACATTGTAACCATTATAAGTGCAACTTGAAAACAATTTTACTTCAATACCTACAGCTTTCTTTGTTTATGCGTGCCACGCAAACAAAATTTGAACTTTTTGCATTTCTTTGATTAACCAGTATTCTGGAAAAACTACAAAGTGGTGTTTCAGTTAAAGGGATGTGTGATGAGCAGGACCGAAGAAATTAGCAGGAAAAAAGCAAATTTAATCGCTTAGATAAACAATAAAACATTAGTAAATATACTTCCAAATATGCTCGAAAAACAACCAAAAATCTAAGTACAGTTTATTGTTTTGTTTTTTATTCAGTTTATGTCAAGGATTGGACGGAATTTGAAATTGTCCTGTTTCCAATAATGTTAATGCATCGATTTAGTTGTCACTTTTTTACAATTATTAAAAACAATGCGGATTATATTACACTAAGGAATGAATCCTTAATTTCCTTTCAAGACTGAATTTAATTGTTTTCAAATATTTGTTATACTCCATTTGAGTTAATTATTTTTAATCTCTTCAATAACACCAATGCTTTCCCGTAGAGACAAACCTTTGGTTTTAAATTTTTGTATCTAAGCAGAACTGGAATTGAAGTTACGAGTTAAAATGAAACCACATCGGGTTTTATGTTATTACTAGCAGTCCTTGCGAAATTCGTCCCGCCCAAAATTAAGTTTTTATTTAAACATTTGGTCCAACGTTTTTACCAACAATCACGTTCACGTTTGGTTTTTGGTCGTCAGAAAGCATATCCTCCATTGCCGTCTTAAATAACCTATTAAAGCGTTATGTCCGTGAAGAAGTTATTGTGGCAACAATTGTCTGGTCGGATGGTGAATCGTCCTTGAATCTGTATAGTACAATTTGTGGCAATTTCTAAATGGGGGAGTATTATTAGTCCACAGAAATCCAATATACATAGACTTATTTCAGACGAAATACCTCAGAAGTGTTACAATTATATTTGTAGGCATTTATCAAGAACTGTCTTTATTCTGTTTAGTCGCCGTAAAGCAATGATCGCAATCAGTCTGGTGATTGATTTAACGGGGGTAATTTAACTTTGATCCTTGGTGCCTCCGATTGACTTCACTTGACGATTTTTACTAATAACTCGACTCCAGCGCCACCTCGCAGCTCTTTTTGTGTAATAGTAGATATTGCCCCTACCTTTACCAATATATTTATATCTCGAATATGAGCCAAATCGGACAATGAGACAAATCGGTCACGAGACAATCGGATAATGAGACAAATCGGCCACGCTTACCTTGCCTTTCCCCGTCCATCGCATTTCGTAGATGGCGGTGATGTCAGCAGAGCAACCGGGCAGAGACACCATCCCGATTAAGGGTCCGGATATTCCAGGTGCATACCCTTAAATAATAGTCCTTTCTACGTTTGCCGTAATCGTCATCAAAAGAAAGGGGTATCATTCGAGGCATGGTTTTTTTCATTGGGTAGGGTTTTAACGTGCAGTCACCCAAACGCAGCGCACGCGGGGTTATATATCTTGTCATATTAGCTATTTCCCAAACGGGTATTTGGTCGTTACACAGGGGATACGTGGATATCCGACGAATTGAGCTGCGATTTGAACCATAAGCAGACACATCACATCTGGCCACTCCCAGGTGAATGGCAAAAGCTTTGTAGTACTGTGAAATTTAGGGAACATAGTGGTCAGAGGCGAATATGTCAACTAAAACCTGATGAATTTTTGAAATTCGTAGCTCTACGTACCTGTATACCAAATAGCCGGGCAAGACGTATTCTAAATAAAAGATATAAAAAATTAAATTTTCCGTATACTACTGTGATTCCCAAAGTGGTCCAGTTGGTCCACCAGGGGTCCACGGAAGACTCGACAGGGGTCTACGTTGGCGTGAAAATATATGGGGGTCCATGGGTTGAAAGTGGGGGTCCACGAAAATTTATCTGGTCTCGATAGTAAAAAACCAAAATGGTTGCTTGATAGCCTATTTATTTAACTATAATATATAGTGCTTACCATCACTTTGTGTCATCATACGTGGGGAAGCCTTAAAGGCCACCTGCAGACTAAAGGAAACGGATAACACTGAGTGAGGCGATGCGGAGATATTATCGAGATAGCATTTCCTGGTACTAGGACAAAATTTGGAATTTAGGGGGGAAAGCTTGTCCCCTTCTTGCCCCTACCTGGCTACGCCCATGGATGGAGTAGTTGGCTGCCTTGTTTGCTCAGGGAGCGTAGGACACAAAGAAAAAGCAAAATTACTTAGCGTGGATATTCACCTTGTCGTCGCTAAGGCAGTCACCATATTAATTCAAGTAAGTTCTTATTCAATTTTAATTGGATTCCTATCTGAACTAGTATGGTGACTGCATTACCGATTAAAAGGTATATGTCCGTGCTAGTTTTGTACTTTCTCTGTATTCTACGCTCTCTGAGTTTTCGTCAGTGTTGTCATCGAATATTCCCTTGATCCGAGTCAAGTGTGGAAATTAACTCTATGACTTAATCCGGATCAACTGCAGTTAATTCCCGAGATAATTCCGAATTAACGAGTTGATCCGGATCAACGCTGCCTTACACGAATTTTACGCTCTTCAATTTTAGTTTCAAAAGTTTCTGAAACTATTGTAATCGATTTCTTCGAAGAAATCCCAAGGCATTCTCAGCGTCGTCCCATGTAGCATCTCTGATGGTGCCGCTGTAAATGTCGTGGGCTTGAAGGCCCGTCCACATAGAACTTTGGCGTTGCGTTGGCGTTGGCGTCGCTTCAACAGCTGGCTATGAATACATGAATTCAAATGCAGCCGTCC
Organism: Rhagoletis zephyria; assembly: GCF_001687245.7. Lineage (NCBI taxonomy): Eukaryota > Metazoa > Arthropoda > Insecta > Diptera > Tephritidae > Rhagoletis > Rhagoletis zephyria. The sequence goes on from NW_016157111.1 coordinate 691,263, forward strand.
ACATAGCCAGAATTCGACAACACTCACGCCAACACAAAGCAAAAAGATGGCCAACTCTCAACTTTTCGCGTGCGTCGCTCGCCAGCTGTTGCAAATAAATAAAATTATGTGAAATATTTTGCCTTTTTAATCAAGTGCAGGCAAGAAATATCGTTTTTAATGCAATTATTGATATGAAATATTAATTTATCTGTCGTTAGTATGTTAATTAAGTGGCCCAAGGATTCGCTGCTAAGCGTTCATTGTAGCAAGCATACTTTTAACGTGCGTTCTGTCAAACCAACGCCAACGCGAAAGTTCTATGTGGACCGACCTTGACTGAAGATGTTTGGCGCCCATGACTTATGCTAGCTCGTTTAAAAGTTTTGCCTGAAACTGCTTACCCTGATCTGTCGTGATTTTCGCTGGTATACTATAGAACGCTATCCATCCGCTAACCAAAGCCCTTGCTACCGTATCTGCGAAGATGTCCTCAATGGGAATGGCAACAGGCTATCGACTGAAACGATCGATGACTGTCATGCAGTAACGGTAACCATTTGAAATCGGAAGTGGTCCCACCAAATCGATATGTATCCATGAAAGAGTCTAATCCGGCACTACAACATTTTTTATTACTGATCTGTTGTGTTGGGAAATTTTGGACTTTTGGCATGCAATAATAATAATAGATTGGCGCTTACACATATGTTAGTGTTTGGCCGAGCTTCTCCTCCGATTTGTGGCGTGCGCCTTGATGTTGTCACACAAAACGGAGGGACCTACAGTTTTACGCCGACTCCGAACGGCGATTGTATTTTTATGAGAAGCTGTTTTTCATGGCAGAAATACACTCGGAGGTTTGCCATTGCCTGCCGAGGGACGACCGCTGTTAAGAAAAAACCTTTTTTCTATATTTTTTTTTGGCATGCAATTCAATTCACTAATTTGCTTGATGGTTGAACACTTACTCGGATGATGCACGGAATTGAAATCTTGCTGGCGAAAACCTTTTGTCATGAATGACCGTACATGTGTGGTCGCAACATCACATACAATAGCTCTTGTCGTGCTTGAAATATTAACTAACTTAAATTGAAGTGCGGAGTCGTAGTTCTTCAAAAAATCATTCAATTCTTCGTCGGTTATTTATCTTCAGCTAAATTTTCAAAACTGATTTGCTCGCAGCCCGTGATGCTCTCGATACGAGAAAGCAAATCCGTTACAATATTGTCCTTTCCAGCGATATGGCGTATGTCAGTGGTGTACTGTCCGATGAAATCGAGGTGGTTTAGTTGTCGTGGTGATGCTCTCTCCGGATTTTTCTTAAAAACAAAAGTGATTGGTTTATGATCGGTTAAAACTGTGCAGCTTCTACCCTCCATCGTATGCTTGAAGTGTTTGATCGATTGGTAAATGGCCAATAGCTCGCGATCGCAAGTGCTGTAATGCTTCTGGCGGTCTGTCATTCGCTTTGAATAAACCCCTAGCGGTTCAAGCTGTTCATTGTCATATCATCAACATAAAGCTCCAACTTCTCTTTTGGCACGGGGTGCGCCAATGTGACTGCATTCACCAAAGCTTGTTTACATTGTTCGAATGCTTTTTCCGCATCATCGGTCCAAATTACTGGTGTTTTATCCTTTTTAATATTGCCCTTGATGAAAGCATGTAGTTGACCCTGAGTTTGCGCTGCGTTTGGCAAAAAACGCCGATAAAAATTTAACATACAAATGAATTTGCGCGGCTCATTCGCTGCCGTTGGTTTTGTGAAATTTGCAATGACGTCGATTTTGTCTGTTGGTGGTCGAATTGCAGCTTTGCTTACTTGATGCCCAAGAAATTAAACTTTCTCCTGCATAAATACACATTTAGAAACGTTGAATTTCAGATTGTAATCGCGTACGCTTTCCAATACCATGCGTACATGTTGATAATGTTATTCTGCAGTGCTAGACGCAATTCAAATATCGTCGATGTAACAGACTACGAAATTCATACCGAAGAATACCTGGTCCATAAAGCGTTGGGAAAAAAGAATTCGAAAGACCGAATCATGGGCGTCGCTACCTACGGACAGGGGGGACGGCTCGAGCCTCCCCCCCTAACCTTCGAAGTTTACCTTCTATGTTGGTATATAATACTAAGAAATGACAGGTGAAAGCAAAATTCTTTACCCGGTAGTAAGATTTGCCTTATAATTGCACTTAGCTCTGCGGCGTATAAGTTGCACAATTGAAATGTAGTTTAGCACACTAAGAAGGGTAAAACTTGGCTGCGCTCCACAATGAGCGCAACTCGACTTAACGGTAATCATCTACATATATATAATTGCTCAGTCATACCACTTAGTTAGGGCGATCTGAAGCAGTTTCAGGGTTGAGTTATAGATCAAATTAAACAGTTTATTCAAAAACTAGTAAGGTCAGTGCTGTCATTAACAGATTACTGCATTTGAATTAGTTGTTTGGGAGCTAAACAAAATTTTTATATTAAGTATGTACATACTTACAGCCCGATTCTGTGCACTTCATAAATTGAAAATCTTTATAATTTGTAAATTTTTTTTTTGTTTATCAAGAATATGTATTCCAGCACAGAAATCAAAAGCTCTTCTCTGTTCAAGAATGAAAGTACTATTGATGAATTGAAATTTCATGTGAACCGAGTAAGTTTTGTGTATTAATAAAGTTGTTTATAACAATTAAATACTCTATGTGCCGGCATTTGAACCTGCGACACACGGAATTATAGTCGACATCTCTACCTACTCGGCTACGGCAGGCAAAAGCCTTTTTATACCAGAGCGCACTTGTGCACAAGGGTATTATAATTTTGTTCACACAACGGTTATTTGTAGCAGGCAAAACGAATCGAGATAGATATAGACAAATGTATACATAAATGATGTTCGTCCGTCAGTCTGTGCACACGATAACTTGAGTAAAAATTGAGTTATCTTAACGAAACATGGTACGTGCACATCTTTGAGGCGTAGGACGGAGGGTATTGAAAATGGGAAAAATCGGGCAATACCTCCCATATAACGGTAGTTTTCAGAAATACGAAAAATGCGATATTTTAGTAACTACTGAAGATTATTCACTCAAAATTGATATTTACAATACTTTTTAGACGAAAAATTAAAATATTATAAATTTTTGGAAAATGGGCGTAGCCACGCCCACTTATGGTTACATGTGTATATCTTGGTAACCGCTCCACCAATTTATCCCAAACTTGGCAGAGTTGTTGGAGAACGGTATAAATGCATTCCTTTGCTCTAATTTCAGCACATCAGATACAACAATGGTTAAGGTGGAGACCACCGGACAGCCAAGTATACTCCTGGCCTCATCATACATGGCCCACGATAGGGACAGTAGCCAAAAACCCCAGACAAATTATAGTCGTCGGCTACGATCCGAATGCAAGGCATCCAGTATGGGGTAGTTCTACGGAGAACGATTGAGGTGAGTCTTTACTACACCTCTTATTAAATACTAACATAAGCATCTGCAATAGAGTTAATATACCCACATTCATATTCCCGAGTTCAAACCGGTGTCCTGGATGGGAGGAGGTGCTGGATCTAACCCCGTTGTCAGAGAACGACAGCTTGTCTGTAAAAGAGTGGAGAGTATCTGATAGGCCTTCAATGTCTGATCACCGTCTGATCCTCTTTAATCTGCACGGAATTTCCAACACCCTCTCGAAATACAGAAACCCCCACAGGACTAATTGGGAAAGATATAGTAACACACTTAAGCGTAAACTAGGTAAGCTCCCACTAAATAGAACTGTCACCACAGTTGAGGACCTTGATAATACAGTAAATAATCTAGAAGAGGTTATGAAGAAAGCCTTTGAAAGATCAACTCCAGTTAGTACAGCAAGAAAGAAATCCACCCTGGTGGAATGGGGATCTCCGAACCCAAAGAGCCAAAATAAGGAAAATCTACAATGATTGCTTTAGAACTAAAAACTGGGCGCCTTATAAAAGCGCCCTAAGATCTTATAAAAAGGAATTGAGAAAATCTAAAACTAAATCCTGGCAATCTTACTGCTCTTCTATAGAGAACTCTAAAGACTCATTAATGGAGAAAACGGGGTTTGGACGAATACAGCTAGTGATTGTCTAAACACGTTAGTCAAGTTCCATTTCCCGGGATGTATTCGACATCCACCCACATCAGGGTCAATTGAACCTGGTCCAACTAGCAGTATACTGTTGAACTCGATCGTGAGCAGGAAAAAGATTATTTACGCTATCAACAGCTTCTCTCCCTGGACCAGATGGCGTAATCCCAGCAATGCTCCAGAGGGTAAAGGAAGAGATAGCACCGTTACTTGAGACTATTTTTAAGGCTACTATTACCTTGTGCTACATTCCTAAAAGCTGGAGAAGGGTAAAAGTCGTGTTCATACCCAAGCCAGGAAGGAAAAAGCACGAAATAGCAAAAGATTTTAGACCCCTAAGACTTACCTCCTTTGTGCTTAAAACAATGGAAAGGCTTCTCGACATTTATATAAGATCGCTGTTAGGTGAAGCGACACTCTCAACAGCACAACATGCAAACATCAAAGGCAGATCCACTGAATCTGCTTTACATGAAGTGGTGGGCTCAATAGAAAAATCGTTGCACTTTAAACAATATACTCTGGCGGCATTTCTTAACATCGAGGGCGCATTTAATAACATTGAGGTTGACACCATCATAGACTCTTTGATAGATATTGGTGTTGATGACAGTGTTTGTAGATGGATACGATCGATGCTAGTCAATAGAATCATTCAGGCAACAAATGGGGCTAACTCTATTATACATCATGTGAACAGGGGCACTCCACAGGGTGGAGTGCTCTCACCACTGCCATTGGTGATAGCCCTGAACGGTATATTGCTAGAACTCAATAGAGGGGGAGTCATAGTTGTGGCGTATGCGGATGATGTTGTAATAGCAGCCACAGGTCCATTCCTCTCTACCGTTAGCGAAATTCTTGAAGGAACCCTGGGAAGGCTACACGCCTGGGCTACGAGAAGCGGCATAAATGTGAACCCAGCCAAGACAGAACTTATCCTACTTAAAAACAGACACAAAATACAACAATTCAAGCTACCATCGCTAGACGGCAAGGTACTCTCATTGTCCCCCAGCGCAAAGTATATTGGAGACAGAAGGCCTACATAGCATACTACACTTGCAAGAGAATCGTCAGTAGAAACTGGGGACTAAATCCTAAACTTGTGATGTGGATGTATACCGCGATCATAAGACCAATTCTAACATACGGCGCCTTGCTTTGGTGGCCCGGCCTAAGCAGACAATATAATGTCAGCAAGCTAAGAAGCATACAAAGGGCAGCAAGCGCAGGAGTAACAGGCGCACTAAGATCCTGCCCGGCAGAAGCTCTAAACGCCATCCTCAATTTAATTCCTATTGATCTCCACCTGAAGGAAGTGGCTATGTAATCGGCGGTCAGACTCAGAGATTCAGGCCTTTGGAGGACTAGACACTTCGGACATGGGTTGATCATAAATCAAACGCAATTAAATATGACGACTTCAGCTGTAACGTGCAAGTGCTATTCCCATCCAGAAGGGACTGGAGAAGAGACCGAGTGGCCGACCGAGAGGAGATCTCTCTATCCAAGATGGATGCGGTGTGGGAGCAGGTATCTACTCCAAGGAACTCGGCGTGGCTCTTTCTCTACGGTTGGGAAATGATACAAGCATCTTCCAAGCGGAAGTCCTAGGGATCCTAGAAGCCTGCAAAATCCTAGGCAATAGAGTTGGACACAGGAGTAAAGCAACAATATACTCTGACAGGCAGGCGGCGCTATTGGCAATAGCGTCACCGATTACCAAATCTAAGCTAGTTGGGGAATGCGAAGTAATATTGCGCTCAGTGTCTCAGTCAAATACCGTCTCTCTTGTCTGGATTCCTGGACATAGGAACATAGAAGGCAATGAGAAGGCGGATGAGTTGGTGAAGGCAGGAGCCGGATTGGATGAATCCCAGGCGGTGGCACTGGGTTGCCCCCTTGGAGTAGTCCAAAGAGAGATTACTACGCATTTCCTTGAACTGGCTAGACGCAGGTGGTCAGATATACAGACTTGTAAGATAGCGAGAAAACTATGGCCTGACTATAACAGGGCGAAAACCTTGGACCTGCTTAGCAGATCAAGGCTAGAGGTATTTAGAATTATAGCAACCATCACGGGCCACTGGTCCATAGGAAAACATGCGGCAAAAATAGGTCTACCCCATAATATGATTTGCCGCAGCTGTCAACTAGAAGATANGAGATCACAACATCTACTAATCACAACCGCGGTCTCTGAGGAGATGTGGTGATCTCCGAAATAGCAGCTATAACTTCTGCCTTTTGTAAANAGATCTCTCTATCCAAGATGGATGCGGTGTGGGAGCAGGTATCTACTCCAAGGAACTCGGCGTGGCTCTTTCTCTACGGTTGGGAAATGATACAAGCATCTTCCAAGCGGAAGTCCTAGGGATCCTAGAAGCCTGCAAAATCCTAGGCAATAGAGTTGGACACAGGAGTAAAGCAACAATATACTCTGACAGGCAGGCGGCGCTATTGGCAATAGCGTCACCGATTACCAAATCTAAGCTAGTTGGGGAATGCGAAGTAATATTGCGCTCAGTGTCTCAGTCAAATACCGTCTCTCTTGTCTGGATTCCTGGACATAGGAACATAGAAGGCAATGAGAAGGCGGATGAGTTGGCGAAGGCAGGAGCCGGATTGGATGAATCCCAGGCGGTGGCACTGGGTTGCCCCCTTGGAGTAGTCCAAAGAGAGATTACTACGCATTTCCTTGAACTGGCTAGACGCAGGTGGTCAGATATACAGACTTGTAAGATAGCGAGAAAACTATGGCCTGACTATAACAGGGCGAAAACCTTGGACCTGCTTAGCAGATCAAGGCCAGAGGTATTTAGAATTTTAGCAACCATCACGGGCCACTGGCCCATAGGCAAACATGCGGCAAAAATAGGTCTACCCCATAATATGATTTGCCGCAGCTGTCAACTAGAAGATAGCGAAGAAAGTGTCCAGCATTTCCTGTGTGAATGTCCAGGCCTTTCGAACATTAGACAAAAGACGTTAGGGAAACATTTAGTAGCAGAACTAACCTACCAATCAGGAGGTACCATTAGCGAAATCGGCAGATTCATTAGAGAGTCGAAATGGTTCGACCTAGCAACATAGGAAGTGCATAGACAAAATATTTATCCCCCGCGAGAAGTGCATCAAACAGGCGCAATAATGCGTTAATTGTGTCCTGGGCAGCGACTAGGAAGCACTGCAACCAACCAACCAAGGTCCTTTAAGAACTTAAAAATTATCCTGGGCTATCATTTCTCTAGCAAAACGAGATTAATTGTTGTCTTTCAAGAAGTTCTTTAAATAAATTTGAGCTAAATACTCACCCGAATTTCGGGGGTTACTACTACACAGTTTTAATAAATTGTCTGTTTAATTTCTTATAAAATCTGCCTTCAGGTTTATGCATCTTAAGCATACATGGAAAATTTGTTTTAGAGAATCAATAGGAGTAACGTTTGTATCGTGGAGGAGTTGGGGTTTAAAGAAAAGACTTTGATTTAATACAAGGTTCAACAATTCAATTTATTGGGTAAAAAAGTTCAGGTTTTTTTTATTTTAGTTACAGACAAGAAGCGAAGGTTTTACTCGGTCAGCGGTCGCGAATGATCGCCACGATAGCAACGTTTGTATCGTGGGGGAGTTGGGGTTTTAAAGAAAAGACTTTGATTTAATACAATGTTCAACAATTCAATTTATTGGGTTAAAAAAGTTCAGGTTTTTTTTTTTATTTTAGTTACAGCACAAGAAGCGAAGGTTTTACTCGGNTTGGTTTTCAATAACATTTTTCATAAGAAACGGCCTCAAGCTCAATAAAATTATTGAATATAATTGTTATAAGGCCATAAATAACAAAAAAATTCTGAATGAATAATAAATTTATGGTCAGTCAAACATACCGAAAGAAAGTCGGAGAGTCTCCCTAAAGTCGATGTTTAAAACATCGATGGAAAATGTTGGTTCCCATGTATTTTGTTGTTGTGTGTTTGCAAGTTATGCAATCCATGCTACGTGCAACGGCTTTGCAAGATTTCGAGAATACCCCCAATACGAAATAATTGCAGAACCGATTAACCGGTTTGCTGAGCAACCGAGACGTCTGCTTTTTAAATAATTTTTGTAAAGCAAATCGGCAAGTATGTATCGTCCCCGCGAGAGGTGATTTCAACTTGAATAAAATTATTTGGTCCAATCTTCTACGTAATGACATCTTAACACCGACGAATATTAATACTCCCACGAAATTAACTTCATAGATAGTCTGCTCAGTATCAGCCTTGTTCAAATTAACTCGTTTTTCAATCATATTATTAAAATATCCTAGATTTAATTTTTGTTGATCAAAATTTGACTTTTCATCTTACTGAATGTGCCTTCCCCATTTGTAAATCTGACATGCACCACGTCCCTCAATCTCTTTCTCTAAAGTTTATCGAATTTGTTCCAGTGTCCAATCCTAATATAAACATGGCTTTTAATTTTCGGGATTCCGATTTTGACTCCCTGAGTTCTAAAATCCTTGAAGTAGATTGGAATTCAATTTTTCTATCAAAAAATGTCGCAGATTGCTTTGATGCTTTCTTGCTGAAAATCTACGAAATTCTTAGTGTTGATCTTTCATTTCTCCCTGCACGAATTCATAAACTACCCTGGTATACTAGAGACTTAAAGAGACTAAAGAATCAGAGGAATAAATATTTTAATCTATTCAAAGCCACCAATGATGTATCTTTAAAAGAAAAATATATTCATTATATATATAGTTTTAATGTTCTTGACAAATTCCTGTATAAGCAGTATATTTCCCGGTATGAAGATGAGTTAAGAGGAAATCCTAAATCTTTTTGGAAATAGATTACATCAAAAAAAGGCTGCTCTATCATTCCTACTTGCGTGACGTTCAATGGATTGCAATTTGAGTGCCTATTTGACTTCTTGCGGATTTTTATACCCGAGCGCACTTGTGCACAAGGGTATATAATTTTGTTCACATAACGGTTGTTTGTAACAGCCAAAACGAATCGAGATAGATATAGACAAATGTATACATAAATGATCAGAATGAAAAGAGAAATCGATTAAGCCATGTCTGTCTGTCCGTCCGTCTGTCCGTCTGTCCATCCGTCCGTGTACACGATAACTCGAGCAAACATTGAGATATCTCAACGAAATTTGGTATGTAGGTTTCCGTTAATCCAAGGTAGGTTGGTATTGAAAATGGGTGAAATCGGACTGTAACCACGCCCACTTCCCATATAACGGTAATTTCAAGAAATACGAAAACTGCGATATTTTAGTAACTACTGAAGATAATTCACTCAAAGTTGATATTTACAATAATTTTTAGACGAAAAATAAGAATATTATAAATTTTTGGAAAATGGGCGTAGCCACGCCCACTTATGGTTACATGTGTATCTTTAGAATCACATATATGTATATCGGTAGCAGTTCTACCAATTTGTACCAAATTCGGTATTTTTATTGTGCTTGCCATATAAAAGCAAAACGTTGAAAATTATTGAAATCGGACTAAAATTACGGCCGTTTTTCATATAACGGTAAATTTCATAAATGCTTGAAACTGCGATATTTCGAAATTTAAGGACGCTAATTTACTCAAAATTGATACACCCCGGCTTACCATGTAGCGGCAGCCTTCGGAAGGGTGAAAAAACATTTATTTAATACTTGCGCCGGGTATTTAATGTTCGGCTCCGCCCGAACTTAGACCTTCTTACTTGTTTAAATCTAATTTTGTCGTTGACACTACCCCATCTAGTAGTATGCTTAGTGTTGATACCTCACAAACTGTTGACTTTGGGTCTCTTATGTCACTAAATTGGATGTTATTAATGGCATCTCCGCACTACAAACCACAATGAAATGTGATATAGGCGGACTTTCTTCATATCTACTTAACAAATGCAGTTCATCGTTCTGGGTTCTGTTGAAATACATCTTAATCTTTCTCTATCTAAAGGTATCTTTATTGATCGTTGGAAAGTTGCATTGATTACGCCAATTTTAAAATCTGGCAACAAAACCGAAGTGTGAACTACAGACCTATCTCTAAGCTTTCAAATTGCTCAAAATTATTCGAAAAAATAGGCAAAGAGAAATTATTTTTTGCTGTCAAAGAAATAATGGACCCGCATCAACATGGTTTTGTCTGTGGTCGGTCGACAGTCACGAATCTTGCCTCCTTTTCTCAGTTTTGTATCTCATCGCTCATGAGCGGATCTCAAGTCGATGTAATCTATACAGATTTATCGAAGGCCTACGATACTGTTACGCACAGTATCTCACTGCACAAGCTGGAACGGATGGGGTTCCACTTTCCAACAGAACCTCCCATGTTGAAATTGAAAATACTAAGTCTTACGCCTTTATTGCCACTTCTGGGGTTCCACAGGGTAGTATTCTTGGCCCAATTCTTTTTCTTCTCTTTAATAATGACATTGGAAATTATTTAAAGCACTCAAAGTTTTTACTTTACGCGATTTTAAAAATTTTTAGAAGCATCACTTGCTATTCAGATGTTCTGTCTTTACAAGCGATCTTAATAACTTGGCTAATTGGAGTACAAGAAACAAACTACCTCTCAATATTAAGAAATGTTTTCACATGACTTTTTAAAAAATTTAAACGTTATTAGGTCCACATATTCTCTTTTTGATTCTAGCCTTTCTCCTGTTCGTGAATTTGTGTATCTTGGAGTGATGTTTGACTCCGGTTTTACCTTTGTGAGTCACATTAATTATATTTTCCCTAAAGCCTACTCTAACCTAGCCTTTCTCGCCGCTATTGAAGGGACTTTAACGATCCGTATACCTGAAAAATTTTATTTAATTCTTTAGTACGATCAAAATTGGAATATGCTTCCTTCCTTCTTCTCCATAGATCCATTCATTTGCTAATGTTTGTTTATGATATCACTGCTGGTGTCATTGATTGCTCGGAGCTACTGGAGCTGATAAGTTTCAATGTTCCGCAACGGACACTACGCTTTCAGTATCCGTTTCATGTCAAACTAATTAAAGCTAATTACAATAATTTTGACCCCATTGCTAGAGCCCTCATTGAATTCAATCGAATATTTAGTAGCCTTGATCTAGATTTTGCACTCCCGAGATCTTGTTTTGGCTCATTGATTGAATCTCTAATTCTAAGTCATATATTTTTAGTTAAGTCAATCTTGTGAATCTAGTCTGTAAGGTTTACATAATCATAGACTCAATAAATGAAATGAAATGAAATGAAAAGGAAATGAAAATATCATCACTATCATTATTTCTATTCACTGCACATGTCATTCATGCATAGAAATAGCAACACTATCAACAATAACAGAGATAATAATCTTTATATAGCATTTTCAGTTTAAATGAAACCATTTTCAAATTAAGTGAAACCTTTTTCAAATTAAATGAAACCTTTTTCAGGTTAAGCGAAACCATTTTCAAATTAAATGAAACCTTTTTCAGATAAAGCGAAACCTTTTTCAAATAAAATTAAACCTTTTTCAGATTCAATGCAACTTTATTCAAATTAAATGAAACGTTTTTCAAATTGAATGAAACATTCTTAAAAGGGAGTTTCTTTTTGAATAAAGTTTCATTGAATCTGAAAAGGTAGTCGTGGACGACCTTTTTATGGAAACGCCCATATGAATTAACGAGTTCATATAAATAAAACCTTTGTGAAACTTAAAAATGGGAAGGAAAAATAAATAGAAACATCACACATTGGTTTAACGTCTAAATTACAGGTTCAAGTTCAAATTTACCATAGAGCAGGTTCATTGTTGCCACTGACGAATGAAAACCATAAATTTCTTTAAATAAATCTTATATATAGAAAATAAGTGCACGTTTTTGGTGTGACCTCATAACTTGAGAACGGCTTCACCGAATTCAACCAAATTTATGTGGCATATTCGATCTATCATGCAGATGGTTTATGCGAAGTTTGCCCGAATTCGGAAAAGGGGGCGTGGCACCACCCATACTAACTAAAATATAACAAGTAATTTTTAGCAAAAAAAAACCGACTTCAACTCTCATATAAAAAAAAAATATATATATATATCTCATGATCCACTGATCGGATCTTAACTAGATTAGTATGGGACCACCTCTGAGACACTACCTTTCCGATGCAAAAGAATTATCGGTTGATGTGGTCCAAAGTTATGCGGTAACATACATAAAAAAAAAAGATTCCGACGAACTGATAACCTCTCCTTTTTTGGAAGTCGGTTAAAAATAAGTGAGCGTTTTTGGTGTGACCATATAACTTGAGAACGGCTTCACCGAATTCAACCAAATTTATGCGGCATATTCGGGCTATCATGCAGATGGTTTATGTGAAGTTTGCTTGAATTCGGAAAAGGGGGCATGGGCCTCTATTTTATATATAAAAATTAGTGAGTTAGCTTATAACTGGAGAACGGCTTCACCGAATTCAACCAAATTTATATAGCATATTCGGGCCATCATTCAGATATTTTATGTGGAGTTTTCCCAAATTTGGAAAACGGGGCGTGGCATATGTATCTTCTTATGTATAAAAATAAGTACACGTTTTTGGTGTGAGCTTATAACTTGAAAACGGCTTCACCGAATTCAACCAAATTTATACGGCATATTCAGGCTATCATGCAGATGGTTTATGTAAAGTTACTAGAGTAGAGTACTGGAAATTGGTATAGAGGTATATCAACTAATTCCATATCCATGGAGAAAAATGGGCGGTATTGAAAAGGAGGGCGGGGCACCTCCCATCTTACATATAAAAAATAAGTGCAAGTTTTCAACCAAATCTATACGGCATAGTCGGGCTATTATGCAGATGGTTTGTGTTAAGTTTCCCCGAATTCGGTAAAGGGGGCGTGGCACCACCCATACTAACAAAAATTTTCATCAGGTAGTCTCTTGAAATATTTGTGGTAGATTACTGGAAATTGATATAGACATATGAAATAATTCCATACTCATGAAGAAAAATGTGCGGTATTGGAAAAGGGGCGTGGCACCTCCCACCTTAAATAAAAAAATAAGTGCATGAATTCTACCAAATTTAAACGGTATATTCGGACTATCATGCAGATTGGTTATGTGAAGTGTGCCCGAATTCGGTCCAGCGGTTTATGATATACTAGCAGACCCGGCGAACTTCGTGCCGCCCAAAATTTGTATGTATTTTATTGAAACTTTTTGGTCCAACATTTTCACCAACAATTCACGTTTACGATTTTCATTGGCACATTTGTCTGCTAAGATTAAGGTTTGGTGACCATTTGCCGCTTTAAATAACCTAAGGAAAGTGTTATATCCGTTCTTGAAATTCTCCAGTTGTGCGGCATTACATAGCACGGTTATTCGCAAGGCGAAATAAATTTTTTCCTCTTCACTCCCTGGCGGCAACAATGACCCGGTTCTATAGTGAATGTCCTAGAAGCTTTACAGTATAGTAGGTGGCAATTTCAAAATGGGTGCGAATCATTGTTCTACAGAAATGCAATATACATATACTTATTTCAGACGAAATACCTTAAAAGTTTGAACGCATAATAATATTGGAAAATCACATCCATTGGGCCAATTGCAACGCAGGAGCGTTCGATATACTCAATGGTGCAACAGGTCGATTTAATCTGACCTTCACGGCCCCTTTTCTCACTTGGCTATTTTTAGTAATAGCTCGACTTCAGCACCACTTGGCAGCACGTTTTTGCAATAGTATTGCATACATATTTAAAA
>NW_016157111.1:709434-709631 GCF_001687245.7 Rhagoletis zephyria
GTAACCGCTGCACCAATTGCTTGCAAACTTGGCAAAGTTGTTGTTGGCCTTGATACAGCATACTAAATGGCCGAAAATTTAAAAATCGGACAATAACCAGGCCCACATCCCATATAACGGTAATTTTCGAAAATACGAAAACTGCGATATTTTAGTAACTACTGGAGATAGTTCACTCAAAATTGATATTTACAATA
>NW_016157111.1:709706-713748 GCF_001687245.7 Rhagoletis zephyria
AAAATCGGACAATAACCACGCCCACATCCCATATAACGGTAATTTAGAGAAATACAAAATCTTCGATAAATCAGTAAATATTAAAGCTAATTTATTCAAAATTGATGCTTGCAACAATTCTTTGCCAAGAAATACGTTTATGGTAAAATTTTGGAAAATGGGCGTGGCACCGCCCACTTAGAATCACATATATGTATATCGGTAGCAGTTCTACCAATTTGTACCAAATTCGGTATTTTTATTGTGCTTGCCATATAAAAGCAAAACGTTGAAAATTATTGAAATCGGACTAAAATTACGGCCGCTTTTCATATAACGGTAAATTTCATAAATGCTTGAAACTGCGATATTTCGAAATTTAAGGACGCTAATTTACTCAATATTGATACACCCCGGCTTACCATGTAGCGGCAGCCTTCGGAAAGGTGAAAAAACATTTATTTAATACTTGCGCCGGGTATTTAATGTTCGGCTCCGCCCGAACTTAGACCTTCTTACTTGTTTAAATCTAATTTGGTCGTTGACACTACCCCATCTAGTAGTATGCTTAGTGTTGATACCTCACAAACTGTTGACTTTGGGTCTCTTATGGTCACTAAATTGGATGTTATTAATGGCATCTCCGCACTACAAACCACAATGAAATGTGATATAGGCGGACTTTCTTCATATCTACTTAACAAATGCAGTTCATCGTTCTGCGTTCTGTTGAAATACATCTTTAATCTTTCTCTATCTAAAGGTATCTTTATTGATCGTTGGAAAGTTGCATTGATTACGCCAATTTTAAAATCTGGCAACAAAACCGAAGTGTGAACTACAGACCTATCTCTAAGCTTTCAAATTGCTCAAAATTATTCGAAAAAATAAGCAAAGAGAAATTATTTTTTGCTGTCAAAGAAATAATGGACCCGCATCAACATGGTTTTGTCTGTGGTCGGTCGACAGTCACGAATCTTGCCTCCTTTTCTCAGTTTTGTATCTCATCGCTCATGAGCGGATCTCAAGTCGATGTAATCTATACAGATTTATCGAAGGCCTACGATACTGTTACGCACAGTATCTCACTGCACAAGCTGGAACGAATGGGGTTCCACTTTCCAACAGAACCTCCCATGTTGAAATTGAAAATACTAAGTCTTACGCCTTTATTGCCACTTCTGGGGTTCCACAGGGTAGTATTCTTGGCCCAATTCTTTTTCTTCTCTTTAATAATGACATTGGAAATTATTTAAAGCACTCAAAGTTTTTACTTTACGCGATTTTAAAATTTTTAGAAGCATCACTTGCTATTCAGATGTTCTGTCTTTACAAGACGATCTTAATAACTTGGCTAATTGGAGTACAAGAAACAAACTACCTCTCAATATTAAGAAATGTTTTCACATGACTTTTTAAAAAATTTAAACGTTATTAGGTCCACATATTCTCTTTTTGATTCTAGCCTTTCTCCTGTTCGTGAATTTGTGTATCCTGGAGTGATGTTTGACTCCGGTTTTACCTTTGTGAGTCACATTAATTATATTTTCCCTAAAGCCTACTCTAACCTAGCCTTTCCTCGCCGCTATTGAAGGGACTTTAACGATCCGTATACCTGAAAAATTTTATTTAATTCTTTAGTACGATCAAAATTGGAATATGCTTCCTTCCTTCTTCTCCATAGATCCATTCATTTGCTAATGTTTGTTTATGATATCACTGCTGGTGTCATTGATTGCTCGGAGCTACTGGAGCTGATAAGTTTCAATGTTCCGCAACGGACACTACGCTTTCAGTATCCGTTTCATGTCAAACTAATTAAAGCTAATTACAATAATTTTGACCCCATTGCTAGAGCCCTCATTGAATTCAATCGAATATTTAGTAGCCTAGATCTAGATTTTGCACTCCCGAGATCTTGTTTTGGCTCATTGATTGAATCTCTAATTCTAAGTCATATATTTTTAGTTAAGTCAATCTTGTGAATCTAGTCTGTAAGGTTTACATAATCATAGACTCAATAAATGAAATGAAATGAAATGAAAAGGAAATGAAAATATCATCACTATCATTATTTCTATTCACTGCACATGTCATTCATGCATAGAAATAGCAACACTATCAACAATAACAGAGATAATAATCTTTATATAGCATTTTCAGTTTAAATGAAACCATTTTCAAATTAAGTGAAACCTTTTTCAAATTAAATGAAACCTTTTTCAGGTTAAGCGAAACCATTTTCAAATTAAATGAAACCTTTTTCAGATAAAGCGAAACCTTTTTCAAATAAAATTAAACCTTTTTCAGATTCAATGCAACTTTATTCAAATTAAATGAAACGTTTTTCAAATTGAATGAAACATTCTTAAAAGGGAGTTTCTTTTTGAATAAAGTTTCATTGAATCTGAAAAGGTAGTCGTGGACGACCTTTTTATGGAAACGCCCATATGAATTAACGAGTTCATATAAATAAAACCTTTGTGAAACTTAAAAATGGGAAGGAAAAATAAATAGAAACATCACACATTGGTTTAACGTCTAAATTACAGGTTCAAGTTCAAATTTACCATAGAGCAGGTTCATTGTTGCCACTGACGAATGAAAACCATAAATTTCTTTAAATAAATCTTATATATAGAAATAAGTGCACGTTTTTGGTGTGACCTCATAACTTGAGAACGGCTTCACCGAATTCAACCAAATTTATGTGGCATATTCGATCTATCATGCAGATGGTTTATGCGAAGTTTGCCCGAATTCGGAAAAGGGGGCGTGGCACCACCCATACTAACTAAAATATAACAAGTAATTTTTAGCAAAAAAAAACCGACTTCAACTCTCATATAAAAAAAAAATATATATATATATCTCATGATCCACTGATCGGATCTTAACTAGATTAGTATGGGACCACCTCTGAGACACTACCTTTCCGATGCAAAAGAATTATCGGTTGATGTGGTCCAAAGTTATGCGGTAACATACATAAAAAAAAAAGATTCCGACGAACTGATAACCTCCTCCTTTTTTGGAAGTCGGTTAAAAATAAGTGAGCGTTTTTGGTGTGACCATATAACTTGAGAACGGCTTCACCGAATTCAACCAAATTTATGCGGCATATTCGAGCAGACAAATGTGCCAATGAAAATCGTAAACGTGAATTGTTGGTGAAAATGTTGGACCAAAAAGTTTCAATAAAATACATACAAATTTTGGGCGGCACGAAGTTCGCCGGGTCTGCTAGTATATCATAAACCGCTGGACCGAATTCGGGCACACTTCACATAACCAATCTGCATGATAGTCCGAATATACCGTTTAAATTTGGTAGAATTCATGCACTTATTTTTTTATTTAAGGTGGGAGGTGCCACGCCCCTTTTCCAATACCGCACATTTTTCTTCATGAGTATGGAATTATTTCATATGTCTATATCAATTTCCAGTAATCTACCACAAATATTTCAAGAGACTACCTGATGAAAATTTTTGTTAGTATGGGTGGTGCCACGCCCCCTTTACCGAATTCGGGGAAACTTAACACAAACCATCTGCATAATAGCCCGACTATGCCGTATAGATTTGGTTGAAAACTTGCACTTATTTTTTATATGTAAGATGGGAGGTGCCCCGCCCTCCTTTTCAATACCGCCCATTTTTCTCCATGGATATGGAATTAGTTGATATACCTCTATACCAATTTCCAGTACTCTACTCTAGTAACTTTACATAAACCATCTGCATGATAGCCTGAATATGCCGTATAAATTTGGTTGAATTCGGTGAAGCCGTTTTCAAGTTATAAGCTCACACCAAAAACGTGTACTTATTTTTATACATAAGAAGATACATATGCCACGCCCCCTTTTCCAAATTTGGGAAAACTCCACATAAAATATCTGAATGATGGCCCGAATATGCTATATAAATTTGGTTGAATTCGGTGAAGCCGTTCTCACAGTTATAAGCTAACTCACTAATTTTTATATATAAAATAGAGGCAGCCATGCCCCCTTTTCCGAATTCAAGCAAACTTCACATAAACCATCTGCATGATAGCC
>NW_016157111.1:715644-724408 GCF_001687245.7 Rhagoletis zephyria
CACTCGAACGTGATCCCGTATCCCTTCGAAACTTATTTTAAACGATTCAGCTTTATTGAGATTTCAACATATATAGTACGGGGATTAGTGACAAGGTCCCTAGGGACCTTGTACAATTTTAGAAGAAATAAAAAGTTACTTGTCTTCATGTTTTGATTTTTTTTTCACTTGTTCTTCAAATTATTTCATTCCTAATATATATGCAGGACGTTAATTTAATCAAAAGACAACATAAATACCAAAGAAGTTGCACATGTACAGTCGAAACATCGAGCAACTCTTTGTAGGTCCCTAAGGACCTTCTCACGAATCTAACGTCATCGGCACTGTCACTCATCGGAGGGTTAAAGCTATTTCTATTCGAAATTGCATGAAAATTGGAAAACAGGAATCTATAAGCTTATCCAGGCAAAAAGCTACCTACGTATCGAATTTTAAACAAATCGGACCATAAATACGATTTATTCAAACAGATCGGTCCCTGGTCCACTTCTCGGACAAAATGGATCATATGTGCTAATATATGCTAAAAAGCTACCTGCGTACCGAATTTTAAGCAAATCGGACCGTAAATACGATTTTTTTGAATAGATCAGTCCCTGGTCCACTTCTCGGACAAAATGGACCATATATCCTAATATATGCTAAAAAACTACTTACGTACCGAATTTTAAGCAAATCGGATCATAAATGCGATTTTTTGGAATAGATCGGTCCCTGGACCACTTCCCGGAAAAACTGGGTCATATATGCTAATATATGTTAAAAAGCTACTTACGTTCTAAATTTTATGCAAATCGGACTATAATAAGATTTTTTCGAATAGACCGGTCCCTGGTCCACCTACCCGAAAAAAGTAAAATTTTTTTAGCCTAAAACATGCTGGTTACCGAAAGCTATTTGTATACAAAATTTCATGAAAATCGGACCAGCCGTTCGCGAGATTACCTGTTACACAAAAAAGGTACTTCTCTTTATATAATTAGTATAGATTTCATGAAAATCGGACCAGCCGTTCGCGAGATTACTTGTTACACAAAAAAGGGACTTCTCTTTATATAATTAGTATAGGTAACAGTTGATGTCTGTCACATGAACCACGTATATGGTACAACAGCAGATACATGAAAAATCGAAAACAGTGAAAAATTGCTGCTATGATGTGCTGTTTATTTTTTCTTCGGATAAATTAAGTCAAGTATAAACATGCATTCCAGGATTTTTCATTAATTTTTCAATATTTTTCAATATCTGGTGTAGAGAAGCACACCGGGGTACCGCTAGTTCTTTATATATATGTGAGACTCAAACGCAAAGCTCAGCAACGTAGCGCTCATTATTCTAACACGAGGCACGAAATTGTCCAACAGTTGCAAGCATTACTTCATGAGCATAATGAGTTGATTAGAATGTTTAAGACGGCTGTAGATCGGATGCCGTCTGATAATTATAAGATTGTGATCGGAGCTGACAAAATTCCATCTTCTAAATCAAGATATTTTTCATAAATAAACAGCAAAATCTTCACATTAAGATAATTACAACAAATTAAAACTCCATACACAAAATCTTCGTAGTGAAGATATCTGCCAGTGCTTGAAGATTTATTTTTTAGGGATGGTTGGCAACAAAGTTTTCGTTTTTGTCATCAATTTACCCTGCACGACAGATAGATATTAGTATTAATTTTTATGAATATGTTTTTGAATTGATTTTGTCCGTCAAAATTCGCGCTCAAACTCGGCGTTGTGAAGCTCATACTCGGCTTAATGAATTTCCACAAGATAAAAAGTATGGATAGCTATTTATTAAAACAAAAAGGTAAGTAATTTTGGTTTCTAAATTTAAATTAACAAATTAAATTTTCAATAATTAACTTTATAGAAACATCATCATTTAGCGAGGATGAATGCGCAGATCCGGGGAGAGATTTTTCTCAAATAAACTGGAAACCACCACCTTAAGTGGTATTCTTTATACAAATGATTATTTAAAAGGTTTTTTATAACAACTACAATTTTAATATGGAGAAAAAATTGAATTTGTTTTTGTTATAAAATCTTCAATGAAGATATTTCTAGAGAAAAAAGATTTTTTTCTATTTTCAATGCCCTTTGTTTGGTTTTTTGAAGATTTTATCATGACTGGGAATATTTTTAACAAAAATTTTCTGGCAACACTGCATGCAGGTCGATTCAATGCACCGACAATAGCCGATGTGGCTATAATGATTATTGGAGAAACCCTGCAATCAAGAGATAATAAGGGTATTCATCAAACCTTATAAATGCATTGTAAACCGTATAAACTTATAATTGTGTAAACCTTATAAATGAACTGTCAAAATTTGTATGGAAACTCGTTTACACATTTCTGATAAATTTATCCAGCGATTTCACTGAATAAACTTGATAAACTGAAGACAATGCAACTCTGTCGCAACTCTAGCTATGTTTTCTTAGGCAATAATCGGGATCCGCATACAAATTTTGCACGCAAATTCAACAACGATATGATCCTGATAGAGATCTGGTTCAATTATTATCCCGTCTGTTTGTTTTGTTTCACTGATAATTCGCAAAGTTTGGTAGCCGTGACAAATGAATTCATACACAAACAGACATTCTGCCATTGTTTTTTATAACTTGCTTCAAATAAATAGCCTTTATGTTATATGTACATTTATTTAAATAGATATCTCGTAAATATAATTTTTTCCAATTTAGTGAGGTAGTTTCTATAATTTCTTTATCCCCGTGCTAGTAGTATAAAGTTAGTGACACTGCGCTTTATAACCAAAGAAAACACGACTATTGTCGCATGTGCAAACGAAAAGAGAGTGCGGGTCGTTCATGTAACAGAGTGCATAAACTTATAAGATTATCTGCTTGATAAAGTTATCGGTTTAGATAAATACCACTAATATGCTTTAACGCAGAAGTGACAATTTGCAACGAGTGTCATAGACACATCGGTCGTACGATGCTTTGCAGTATCCATTGTTGTTTTGGCAGGTTGAAGATGGATATCATTTCACAATTAAAACGATAAGCCCTTCAACTGGTGAGTAACGTCATAAACTACTACATAAATCATCCATTACAATCATATTTGTTACAGTGTAGGCATCGAGTCGAACAAAAAAGAAAGCGCGATGAATTTTTACGCCTATCGAATGATGGTTCGTGAAAATGACGATAACTACCTTCTGAAATGTCGCAAGCTATTTCACCAATATGTCGTTGACATGTACGTTAAAATCGAAACCGAGCGCCTGACTTTTATAAGATTGAATCAACAAAAGTTGCTTTCTGAAGAGTACATTCACCTTTGTGATGCAATCAACATGGACGGTAATGCTAATAATGTTGGCCGAATGACGATTTTACCTGGTACTTCCTTTGGAAGTCCACGCCACATGCATGAATATGCACAAGATGCGATTACATATGTTCGCCAATACGGTCGCCCAGATTTGTTCATTACTTTTACCTGTAATCTCCAATGGAAGGAGGTAAAAGACGTTTTATTTCCGGGCCACTCATCACTAGACCGTCATCATATAACAACACGTGTTTTTAAACAAAAATTGAAATCACTTATGAATTTCATTGTAAATAGCCATGTATTTGGCGAGAACGTTGTTGGATGTACTCGGTTGAGTGGCAGAAACGTGGGTTGCCACATGCCCACATTCTAATTGGGTTAGTTGATAAAATAAGACCCAATGACATTCATGACGTTATTTCAGTAGAAATTCCTGACGAAGCGGCTGATCCAGGATTGTTTGCAGTGGTAACAAAAAACATGATTCATGGCCCATTCGTAGGGCTGCCAGATATTTCTGTAGCCAAACCGGGGCACTTAAGGGAGGGCCTCTCGCTCCCTTCCCTTTCATTTCGACGTGCGAAAGGATGTAGTGAAAATTTATTTTAACAGACACAAACAAAAACATAAAAACATGAGATCATGAGATCACTATAACGTACGCCAACAAAACAAAACAACTTATTACAACTAAAGCACAGAGAATTTTTCACAATGCATGAACCTTTTTTTATTCTTTATACAAATACAGTTTATACGAAATATATGAAAAAACATAAAAATAAAATTGTTAAACTTTGTGCTAAACTCGGGAAAATTCAATAAATTTGCATAGAAATTTGCAACATTCTAATCAGACTTTTTATAAAATTTTATAAAATGAAGTTTTGCAGCCCATTAAATTTTAGTTGATTTTTGGTATTGTTTTTACTGAGAGTTTCTTCCGTACAAACTATGTTCGATAATTCTTTTTATATAGCAAGAAAAATAAATGCTAAAAATCAACGAAATTTGCTGGCAACTTCAGACTTGCACTTTATTAATTGGCTCAAAAGCTACATTTTCGAAATTTTTCAAAAAAAAACTGATTAGAAATGGTGATCTGATGAAAGGGCCTCCGAGCCAATAATTTTGTACGGCACTGTACTTATAAGTACTCTAGGTTTCATGAAAGAAAAAAATTTAAGTGTTGGTGTTGGTTGATTTTTCCGACAGGGTGGTAAGATGATTTATTTTGGAACGAATTTCCGTCATCCCTTGTCAAGTTTGGTTTGCAGACAAACCGGTTTCGGCGTTGTGCCATCTTCAGTGTCATTTTTCGTTCTGTCTGGTTCGAGATTTGTCCCTAATTTATGTTCATTTATCTTAGGTAATGTGATTTTCGTCGATGATTAATTACTAGATATGCCATGGTGCATTTAAGTACAAGATAACATTAAGTACAAGATAACATTAAAATATCAGTCATATTTTTCGTTGCTGCGAACTTGTTTCAAAACTTCTGTCTTCCTTAATATAATTGTAAAACTCTGTGCACGTCATTTTGAACGTATTTAGGTTCATATACTAATCTCCAACTTGTGCAAAGTTCAACTATCTCGAAATGTAACTATTTCACAAATTCAACCGGTGCACTGAGAGAAAGAAGTTTAGAATTAAAAAAGCGTGCTGAATTAAAAAAATACGCATATGAAAGAGCACCAACCCAACTCGTAATACATTTAAGTGTACAAATTTTAGTATTTAGTATAGAAATATTCAATTCAAATACGCCCATATTAAAATGAAGCGATTTGCAATTACCGATTGCTTTTTCATAATTAAGTTAAAAAATATTTAAATTCCATGCTGGTTGTAATGGGCATTGAACCCTGACCCTCTGGAAATTAGCAAATTGTGGCAAGCATTTTCGCGCACTCGGCTACAGCCAGCCATGTAAATGTGCATTTAAATGTTGAGTTTGAATCAACACCACGCGTGCGTGTTATGAAAGTACTATTTTTAAATAGGAACATTTTTAAACGATAATCAAATAGAAAATATTCATGTTTACTATGCGTTATTTCCCTCAGTGAATTCGTATCATTTTTCTGAATATTACAAAGCGTTTTTTCTCTTAGTGTAGTGATTTTTGAACTTTTATTCAAATTTGTGCAATCAAATCAAAAACCGGGACACTAAAACGAAACCCGGGACATTTTAAGGTTGGACCGGGACACCGGGACAAATAGTCTAAAACCGGGATATGTCCGGGAAAACCGGGACGTCTGGCAACCCTACCCATGCGGACCACTGAAACCCAACTCGCCATGCATGATCGACGGAAAAAGTTCAAAGCGATATCCAAGGGCGTTGATTGCTGAAACTATAACCGGAAATGATGGGCATCCGTTGTATCGTCGTCGATTTACTGAGGTTAACGGAAAATCTACCACCTTGAAAATTAATAGTCAGGATGTTGAAGTCGACAATCGGTGGGTCGTACCTTATTTGCCATTATTGTCTAAGGCGTTTAACGCTCATATCAACGTAGAATACTGCAATTACATCAAAAGAATTAAGTTCATATGCAAATATGTCACAATATGAAGCGAAATGGCTGTTTTCGGTGTTACTGATACAAATACGAACGACGAAATAACTCAGTACCAATTGGGACGGTATATTAGCAGCAATGAAGCGAAATGGCGAATTTTTTAATTTCCCATTAATGAAAGGTATCCTACTGTGGTCCATTTGGCAGTCCACCTCGAAAATGGCCAATGGGTATATTTCAAAATGAATAATGCAATTCAGAGGTCAGAACGTCCACCATCTACAACGTTGCTTTACGCTGAAATGCCGCGATATTATACGTGGAATCAATCATCTAAAATATTCTTACGACGCAAACAAGGAACACTAGTTGAAGACAAGGTTGCCAACCGTCCCGTTTTCGTCGGGACTGTCCCGGCTTTAAGAGCTATGTCCCGGTCTCGGTACAATACCTGCCGGGACGCAAAATGTCCCGGTATTCGGCAAGAAAAACATTTAGACATTTCTTTGTAAAAAATTTAGAAGTCTTTAAATATTTACATTTTACATATACTATTTACTAATCGATCTATATGCCGTATAGAAAAACAAAATTTGTAATTATTTCCCGGTTAAAATGAGTGAAATACAAAGTATGTTCGGCAATTTTTTGTTTGGAAGAAATTACCTGCAAAGAAATTCCCAAAAATCAACACGATTTTTTACTAACTTTAAACTGGCACTTTGTTATACTAAAATGCCAACTCTTATGCAAATTTATTGAATTTTCCTAATTTTTGCAGGAAGTTAAGATATTTTTTTTATGTTTTTTGTTTTAGTATGAATAATATTTTTACAAAAAATTCGCGGAAAATTTTAAGCAAAAAATGTTTAGCATATGTACATTGAAAAAAATTCCCTGTGCCAATAATTTAAAGCGTCAATGTACATATGTACATACATACATAACTGTGGTCTTAAGCAATAACCGCCTATGTCGACTTAAGGAAGAATTGAATTATATATGCTATGATATTCTGCAACTACTATTCCATGTGTAAGTGAAACTCCCTTCTCGTTACCTAGGCTATTTAAAAAGTTATAGATGAAAATATTTTGGTTTCCCCATTGGGTTAACATTACAATCCAAATCTTTAAAGCGTTTTTTCTCGAATTCAGGTTTTTCGACTTAGGCCATTGATGTTTATGGCCACAGATATATAGAAATCTATAATTTGATGCGATTTTTATTTCAATTTTAGTATAGATATGCTTTAAGTAATTTAGAAATAGTATCATTGAGGCTTCGTTTATGAAAATTTTTATATATGAAATTTTACACTGTTTTGTTTTTCCAAATAGAAAGTTTCCAAAAATGCAGCAATAAAGTTGATGTCGTTTGTTACATATCAAGGGTATTCCCGAAGTCTCGCAAGTAGCACGGATTGTATGAAATCAATATGCAGCTAAAATGTGAATGTCTAATACTGTTCCTCTTCTTCTGGCAGTTTGACAGTTTTTACAACTCGCCCGGAAAAATAGTCCGGCCGACTTCAGGCAAGTGTGAAGCAAATATTTTCCGCTCAAAGTGGCTCTTAACAGCCCGAGAACCAACCAAATAAACACTAATTGGGCACCTGCGGGCGAGCAAAAGAACAGACTTATGGTGCGTCCCGGTTTCAAGAATACAAAAGTTGGCAACCGTGGTTGAAGGCCATCCGTTTGTGTTTTCGACAGATGCGTTAGGACGCATTTATACAGCGCACCCCAGTAGTGATGAATGCTTTTTTTTGTGTTTGTTATAAGTTAATGTTCGCGGACCGACATCGTTCATATCTTTGAGAAGAGTCCGCGGCGAAGTGTGTACAACATATCGTGAAGCATGCCAAAACTTACAATTGCTGGAAAATGATATTCATTGGAAATATACGTTAGCTGATGCAGTACATTCATCTCATCCACATCAACTACGGACGTTATTTGCAATCGTGAATTCGACATGTTTTCTTTCAAATCCCATTAATTTATGGAAAAAATTTAAGCACCATATGGCGGAAAATATTTTACATCTAATGCGCTGTGCCACTTTAAAGCCCTAGATAGAAGTCAAAGCAGAAATGTATAGTGAAGCGTTGGTAATGGTCGAGGGCATGT
Source organism: Rhagoletis zephyria (assembly GCF_001687245.7). Lineage (NCBI taxonomy): Eukaryota > Metazoa > Arthropoda > Insecta > Diptera > Tephritidae > Rhagoletis > Rhagoletis zephyria. The sequence continues at coordinate 723,640 of NW_016157111.1, forward strand.
GCCTTATAATGGTAAAATAAAGGATTGACGCAATTACGTGTGATTTCTCCCAATCGTCCTATGTATATCGCATTTAATCAACAATATAGTGTTGACGATTTGAATGAAAGCTTGCATGTTAATATCCCAAAATTTAACCGCCAACAAAAACATTTATTAGTTGTGATTTCTCCCAATCGTCCTATGTATATCGCATTTAATCAACAATATAATATTAAAGATTTGAATGAAAGCTTGAATGTTAATATCCCAAAACTTAACCACCAACAAAAACATATACAGTATATTTTGCTTAGCTGCACATCCTTCTTTGCACGAAAAACTTGTGCACGCAACCGAAAAAGACACTTAAGCGAATTTTCTTTACTACTTCAATGAGGAAGGTATCCGAATCCCTATGAAACCAAATATTGGCGGAACACTTACCAAGTAGAAATTACTGCAAGCGAAATTTTCACCGAATGTTATCTAATTATCTATATAATTACATAAATTGATAGCCATTTTCGTTGTTCTGCGAGATGAGCAAAATAAATAAAAGGTTGTAAAATTAGGTGATTGTAGGGCCAGTGCAGGTAAACCTAATACTTTCATTGATAATTGATACTAGTCGCACAATTTTTAAGGCAGGTATCGCCAATGTGCAGGTATGTTGAATGCATCTATCGGAGCAGTTTCCTTATAAATGTTAAAAATAATGCTTTTGATGCGCATTTTGGGGTAGGTATCTTAAATGTGCACTTAAGCATAGAGGCAGCAAAGCAAAATA
>NW_016157111.1:724423-767228 GCF_001687245.7 Rhagoletis zephyria
CATTCTTTTCTATATATGGTATTAATATACACAAACTGAATAACAAAAATTGTAAATATTATTTTTTTTCAATTTTATTTCAACTGAAAATAACTATTAAATTTTTATAAATTGGCTCGGGACACAGGTTTTTGCTAAACCTTTGACATTGAAAATATTTTTTAAGTTATTTTCAGATAATTAATTATTTTTTTTTTTATAATATAGTTACGTAGAATCGATAATAATTTATAAAAATGCAGATATTTTTCTATTTTCTTTTTGAAGAAACAAAATATAAAATAGTAAAGTCTGGGGACACCAATTGGTCATGTTTTTTAAGAACGACCCATATATTTTACAGATGCACCTGGCGGTACAGGAAAAACCTTCGTGATATCTCTTATTTTGGAAAAAATAAGATCTCAAGGTTAGATTGCCTTGGCACTTTCATCATCGGGAATCGTTGCTACGTTGTTGGATGGCGGACGAACTGCACACTCTGCTCTAAAGCTCCCACTGAATATGCAAATGCATGAAAACCCAACCTGCAACATTTCCAAGACCTGTGGGGTGGCAAAAGTTCTACAGCAATGCAAAATAATCCTTTGGGATGAATGCACGATGGCGCATAAAAAGTCGTTGGAAGCCTTTAACCGAACATCAAAAGATCTCCGAGGAAATGACAATCTCTTTGGTGGTGCATTAGTGCTGCTGGCCGATGATTTTCGGCAGACAGTTCCCGTCATCCCAAGAGCAACGGCTACTGATGAAATTAACGCGTGTCTAAAATCTTCTGATTTGTGGCAGTATACCAAAACGCTAAAGCTAACGTTAAACATACGCATTCAGTTGCAAAACGATCAAACCGCTAATGTGTTTTCGAAGCAATTAATGGACATTGGAAACGTGAAAATCGCTGTAAATATTGCAACCGGACTAACCACTTTGCCCGTAGATTTTTGCAGGCACTCGCTCTCGCGTTGGTAAACCATCATCGTTATTTATATATACAGTGAACGGACAAACAAAAATCGTGGTTTATCATCAGCATTGCAGTGAGCATCATTTTTTACAGTAGAAAACTAAATGTATCCTTTACTGGCCGTCTCCACAGGATAAAATTTATTGCTGCCCAGCTGTCATTTTGGTCGCTAGATATAATTTATATCAGTGGCAATATTTGTGTGGGCTTTTTATATCTTGATATAAGCATTTGTAAGATAGCTTCGAAAACATATTTTTGCCGGATTTAATCGCTTAAAAAATTTAGAAAATAGTCTATTTTACATCCAAATACATAATTACAAATATTTTAACAGGAAATAGCTCAATTTTTGCTTTTATATTAAAATAATAATGATGTTGCAGCCACGAAGTCTTCGTGCAAATGAAAATGTATCTGTCAAACTACCAAATTGCCGGCAATAGATGGCAAGATGTAAGCTCTGATATATATTGGTCTCGAAGAGCAATGAGCGGTCTCCATTGGCAAATTATATTCTGACATATGTATCAAGACTTTATCCTGTGGAGACGGGCAGTTAATGAATTCAAATGTTTTGAACTATAATCGTCGTAATGAAAATTCTCGCTTTTAATTTGTATGTATACGTATTTACATTGAAAGTCCATGCTTGATGCACGCATAATGCGATTTCGTATGTTCACCAATATGAGATAATTTGTAGGGATGTAAAAGTCCATTTATTAATTAACAAAACACCTTGCAGGATGCCCGCAATTTAATTCATTTTATTTACGCTGTGACTTATCAAGCAAACCTACAAGCATCATTTAGTTAATTTAAGTTCATTATCACTTCAAAATCTCCACTAAACTATAGCTGGTTGAAATAAATGACTTCATTTTTAAATATATGCAATATGTACCATTCTTTATGGTTTTACATATACCCTATTAACCACTGGATAAGTAAATTACGTCATTCCAAGCTATTATTGTAAAATTTAATAAACCCAATATTTATTTTTTAAGTCTGAGCAGGTATTTATGTACATAAATGTATACCAGGGATGTTGCGAATGTGGAATTTTAGACATCCGCGGATGCGAATGCGGATGCGAATATCTAACAGCTCACATTTTAAGAAACAATTAGAATCTAGCATAATGGCGAGATCGTTGTTTAAACAGCGCGTATAAGCCAAACCAGATGTCAGGATTTTCTAAAGCTTTTTAAAAAGAATTCTTCATTCTCATTCCTTTGGCTGTTTCAGAAATTGGGGAATCTGTAACTTCATCAGCGTTTTTCGATTTTATTTTTTGTAATTAATTTTTAATACTTTCTTCTGCGACTGGTTTGAACACTTTGTGTTTATAGCGAACTAAATAGGTGGATATGAAAAATAAAATATTATTTTCCAGGATTAAAAATTTTGAACAAAATTCTGTTTTCAAGGTCGTGGCTGTCAGCCGAATAGGGCCAAAATATTGTTATTTTTTTAAAAAGCACCCGGTTTTTTTTGTAAGCATTCGAATCTCAGATAATTATGTAATTCTTATCTTATTAAAGGTCGGACCTATAATTTTTTAATTATTTGAGCATCGTTTCTTTTTACGTTTATCATTTCTGCTGGAAATCCCAATTGAAGGAGCTTACTCTTTGACTTTAAATAGCAAAGAAGGAACACTTTTACCACAAAAGTTTTTAGCCAAGGATCCAATGTATATAACGAAAAAAATATTGCCCTACAAGTAAACAAAATTACTGTTCTTTAAATTTTTGCTGAAAATAAATTCCCCAAAGAGCCCCATTTGAATTATTGAAACAAATATATGTATCATCAAAAGCATATATGTAATACTCCTATATTGGCAGTAAGAGCTAGTACCGTCCGAAAACACTACAGTACAGATATATCAATAAACACGTACGAAAGAAAAGGAACACATACGTTTATAAAAAAACATGTACACAACACATATGGGTGTTTCCATAAACCGGTACGCGACATTCGTACGCTTATAGAGTAACGTAAATCTATCAAAAATAGAAGTTACTGAAAAAAAAAAGATTATGTTGCAACCAAAGGGTACTATGTTTGAGAAAAAAATAAGCAGCCTCGAAACTTTGGTGTGGAAAATATTCGTTCAAAACCAGGTGATCATGATGCGAATCATGAGAGTTTTTCTTTTCTTTAAAAATTCCTGAACTAAGCTAAATAATGTACCTTTACAATCCTTCCATTTTTTGATAGAAATTATCTCTGGTTAGTTTTTATTAAAAAAAATTATAATAACGTACGCGACATAACGTACGCGACAGATTGTTCCCCCATACAATATTTTTACTAATAACACATACTAAATTAAATTTTTTCAGTTCTTCTTTCCACCGTTTCGCGTTTTCAAAACCTTTTTCCGCCATCTGAATACGAAATTTAAAGTTATAAAGCCGTTTTAATTCATTTGCTTGCATTTTCGGTTTACATTTTCATGGAAACACGCATATATGCGAAAGTCTGAGAATCATGGGAGTTTTTCTTTTCTTTAAATGTTCTTAAACTAAGCTAAATAATGTACCTTTACAATCCTTTCATATTTTGAGAGAAATTATCTCTGGCTAGTTTTATATTAAAAAAAAAAACAATAACGTACGCGACAATTTTTCTCGTAAGTAATAAAATGTATTTATTGAGAACTCTTCTCGCCACAGTTTCATTGTTTTACAACTATTCTAAATAATTTAAATGGAAAATTTGAAANAAAATTTGCAATTAACATTGGTTTTGATGTATTTGATTGAAACTTTCGTACTTACAATAACGTATGCGACAAACTTTAAAGGGTAATAAAATTTGTTTTACTTCGGTGGGAAAGAAAATTTTACTGTATATCTCTAACTGGAAGAATTCTCGCTTAAGAATTGTAATCTGCATTACCTGCGACTAGGGACACGAATTTCGATACGATACGATACCATATCGATACTTTTGGCATTCGATACCGATATTTTCTACTCGATAGTTTTAAAACGATATTTTTTGGAATCGAGTATCAGAACCCTAGTATCGTATCGAATGTCATAAACACACATTCCAACACTGAGGGAAAAAATTTTAGAATTAAAAAAAAACGTGCTAAATTGAAAAAATACGCATATGAAAGAGCACGAACCCAACTCGTTTTAAATTTGAGTATATACGTTATAAAATATGTGGTTGTGAAGTGCACAGATGCTTTTTCGTAATTAAGAAGAAAAAAAATTTATTTTATGTTCCGTCTGATGGGAATTGAACCCGGACCCTCTTGGCCGCAATTAATTGTATCAAGCGTCTTTGCACACTCAGCTACAGCCATACATGTAAAGGTGTTTTCAAATGTTGAGTTTGAATCAACATCACAGCGCGCGATTAGTGCATTATGTCATACCATGTATGTGTGTATGTGTTGTCACCGCTGTGCATGCTTTGTATACATATACCTTCTTAATTACATATGAAAAAGCATCCGAGACGTGCAAAACGCCATCCGTGTAGTGAAAAATGCTTCATTTTAGTACGGGAGTATTTGAATTGAATATTTCCATTATATGTACGTAGTGTATGTATAATGGAAAATCCATTTGGTTAAGATTTTTCACTTGATTTAAATACGAACATTTTTAAACGGTAATTAATGTTTAAGTCAACACCTCAATCTCTACGTGTTATAATAATAATAAAGTCCGGCGCTTACACAATATGTTAGTGTTTGGCCGCACTTCTCCTCCGATTTGTCGGGGGGGCTTAATGTTGTGGCACAAAGGGGGTGCCTACAGTTTTATGTCGACTATGAACGGCGATTCGGCGATTGTATTTTATGGGAAGCTGTTTTTCATTTTCGAGGGTTGCGCACTTCTAACCACTACACCCCAGCGGCCTATATGCGAAACCTATATTCAGATAAATTTTTTGGATTTTGGTACCGATATTTGGAATATCGAGTCTTGTTATTCCGATTTTAATGGGTACCCGATATTTTTAAAGCGATACTTTAAATGAGTACCATATCGATACTTTCGGTTCGATATCGTGTCCCTACCTGCGACTACCAATATACAAATGATTTAGACAAACAACGTTTTTGCATAACGTACGCGACATTAGAATACTATCAGAAGCAAATTAAAAAATTACCGTTAACCGAGCTCTAACTTCTCCTTTTTCTCATTTTTATAGTTAGTTGTTATTGCAAATTTGATTTTAAGATGTAATTGTAATGTTTCAAATCTCTTAATTTAGTTAATAGGAAAGAGAAAATAGTTCATTTCATTAGAGAAAACTGAGTCGAAGAGACACTCAGTTTTACTCTTCAATTTTTGAGTTTTAAAATTGCAATAAGCTGAAATACTTCTATAATATATAAATTCGAGTATTTTACTCTTATTAATTCGTCTTAAAAACCCTTTTCAGTTGTTTTTATTTATTCAGTCCTGGTTGACATTTTCATGGAAACACCCATATACAAAAACGGCACTCAAGTACACAATACATTGGCAAAAACGGTACTAGACTGTCTCGCTTTGATTTCGGAATGCTTACACATTGAGAAGTTAGCTTACTGCCAATATAGAAGTATTACATATATGATCAAAAGCATATCCCGAAAATTTGGTTAAGAATTACAGTGCACACTTTCTTCTTTTGTGTCTAAATAGTAGTTTTTTTTTTTAAGATAGGTCCAAAAAAATATAATAAAGAAAGAAACCAATGCAGGCATTTAAAGGAGAGAAAAAAAAAATATTGTCAAAAGGACTATGTTCTCTTTGACGTACGGTAAAGTAGAAGTTGGAACTTGTATGACTGCCCATTGATAGCTCGGTTATATAGCTTAAGAAATAATATGTTTAAAGACATTTTTATCAAAGTTGATAAATATGACATTTGACCAGTTTTGTTACACAAATACTCCCACGACCACAGGCAAAAATATTGACTACAATGTGTAATTTTTTTTGCCCTATATACGTTTTATCGGTGCACAACATTCGCATTCGCAAAAGCTCCGCATTGATTATTGCGAATGCGAAAGCGAATGCGAATGTTAAAATTAATGCGGAAGCTCCGCGGTTGCGAATGCTAATGCGAATATTCGCAACAACCCTGATGTATACATATACTTTTTTTGATACATGCAAGTACTAAAAGTTTCGGCTTTGAAACAAAACAGTATATATATACGTATGTATCTAATGGTTACGCCGTATGTAGGGTATACAAAAAAAACAGTAATTGAGCAAACAACGAACGTGTACAATAACAATATTACTTTCTTGTATGTTTTGTACTTAGTTTTCATTTGCTATATTTGGTGTTGTTCTTCATCCAGAATTTCATGTTTATTTCACCAACGATGTTATATTATATAAATCGATGTACTGAAAAAGTGCGCAAACATGCCGCAACTTTTTTTTTACAAAATGACACTATAACATACAAGGTATATGGGTGTTTCCATCGGAAGGTCCACCACAAAAAAAAATAAAAGTCTTATATCTAACGTGCTTACGGGCCGATTTGTCTGCTTTTTAAAATATATACTGGTTATGCAAGTAGAATCATGTTTGCGTAAAATGGTCTACCTAGGTGGCGCCAAGGTCGAGATATTTCGAAAAACCGTATTTATCATCCGATTTGGTTCGAATTTGGCGTATGTAGTTGAAACATAATCAATCATAGATTTTCAATAAATTGACCCTGATAAATTGGCGCTGAAGTCAAAATATAAAGTATTTTCGACATAAAATACATGTTTTATTTGCGTTAAAAAATCATTTAAAAGCGATATTAACAAAAATATAACGATGGAAGTTTACGTCACGTGACGCCATTAAATTAATTAGCTAATTATGTGCTATACAATGGCCCAAAAAAGTTAAAGAAAACAAATGATATTCCTTTTTTGTATCACATTGAAACGTACGACTGTCACGTATGCGACGTATGGAAATACCCATATGTAAGTGACTACACTTTTGCTTGATCGCACCTACTTCTCAACTATATGCCAAAAACCTCTTATTTTTACGCTTACGATAAAAAATAAAATAAAATAAAAAACTTACAACCATAGTAAAAGAAAACTAAAATCACTTTGTATTGCCTTAATACCTGGACAATAAGGTTCCATTGCCGGTTATGATATATCTTTAAAGAAAACTCAGATATAGCTTGGAAATTTGAAATATTAAATCACGTTTTTCACTTTGTGCACACACAAAGGAAATGTGACGAATTTGGAGTGTATTGCAAGAATACGGTAAATTTTTGGGAAAATATTTGATTACATGGTGATGTAGAATTTTATCTACTTTCATTTGAAATTCATTTTTTGAATTAATACGCAATATCGACATCAATTACCCCACTGTGCGTCGGAGGTGAAGCGGTTTCTAGTGTTCCCGACTTCACAAAAGAACCTGGCTCGGCACACTTCTTGGCGTCTGCTCCTAATCAGTGGTGATAATAACACTGCGGATACTTGTCTGCTTGATTCTTTGACCGTGTTCGGTTGCGCTGCTGATTACGAGATGGCGTTTGTGCACATCCACGTTGGTTGGTTGGTTGGTTAACTCTTTTTGCAAAGCTTGTATTGTTTGTTTCAATGCAGTAAAATCGTCGTAATATTGACTGCGGTCGACTTTGGACCAATGAAACTGATTAAAAATTTTCCATTTTCATCATCTTGTCCGCTTGTTGCGCACAACGATTCAAATCCCCTTCAGCAATTGGCACGACTGCACGCACACTGTTTGGCAATCGCTCGAGCCAAAAAGCTTTAATGGCATCGTCGTTCAAAGCAGTTCCAGATAAATCATTCATTTGCCGGAGCAATTGAGAAGACTTTTGATCCCCCAGCTCGCACTCCTAGATCAGCCGGCTAAACTTATTTTACTCGGAATCGGTAAAATCTCTGATTAATCGTGTTTTGATTGCCTCGTACTTGTTGCTTACTGCGCGTCTTGTTTACGTTGCACAGTGTGGCACTGTCGAGGTAACCAACAATGTAATCATATTTAGTTTAATCTTGTGTAATATTAGCATTTCGGAATTGCGAATCCATTTGTATGAAATTCAGGTCGGAATCTCGCTTACAAAAAACTGGCGGCTTAATACCAATTCTACAAACATCGCCTACTGCCACCACACCTGTCTGATTTGGCATATTCGTGGTGGGTGAATTATCGCGAGACGTGCTACTTTTTTCGTCCGCTTTTATATTCAAATGAAGAACGCTCAAACGGACTTGGTCCGATGAACGACTTTTTTCGCTAACTTGTTGAAAGTTGATAAGTGTTTTTCAAAAAACACCAGCGTTAGACTTACGACTATATTTCTCGTCCGCGTACACTGAGGGAAAAAATATTAAAATCAAATAGAAACGTAATTGATCTTACTATAAACATCAACGAAAGTACTGTATATTGAATAAATATTCAAATCAATTACGCGCATATTAAAATGACCGCGTTCGTACTGAAAAAGCATCCGTGAAGTGACTAATCAAGACAAAAACTAAAAAAAGAAAAATTTGATTTGCATGTTGCCTGCAGTGGAATTCGAACACGACCATCTCCGGATATCAACAACTTGTGGCAGCATCTTTGCGCACTCAGCTACATCCAGGCATATCACTTTGCTTTCAAATGTTGAATATCCATCAACACTACAGAGAACGTTTAAAACAGAGAAGCAGCAACACGCTACTCGGTGGTATTTTGTAATAGATCAGAAATCGGCTAGAAGCTCACCACGTTAAATTTTTAACATCAATAGCTCTAGAAGCTCACCATTTTTTAACAGCGTGAGCGCAGAGCGGCACAAAATAACAGAATTCGAATAAATAAGCAATTGTGAAATGTTATTTTTGTGCACGTTTATATCTATCAACAAAAATGACTTTTGATAGTTATTTTAATGCCCCTTTCATTGAATTAAATCGAAAACCTTTTTTAATTGTTACAAAAAATTTCTGAATAAATTTTGGGAAAACGTTATTTTCATAAAAATTCCAGTTAATTAATATAAATTTGCGAAAATTTTGTAAACCATATTTTCGTCAACAATTAGTAAATTCTGCATTGAAAAAATTTTAAACACGCTAAAAGGCAAGCGCATAAAAATGTTTGTAAATACATACATATACATACCTATGTAGATGCATTTATATGTATGCACATATGCAAATAAACAAATGCTGCGCGCGGTTAAAATTGTTTCGTTATTTTTTTGTATATGGTTAATGCTTTAATCAAAACCACATAAGTCAAACTTTATACAAAACTTAGAAAAATTCAACAAATTTTCGTCTAAATTTTGAACTTTTTAATCTGAGTTTTTAGAATGATAGATCGGTAGAAAAGCAAGTGCAAGTCTTAAGCGGCTAAAAAATCGCGTAGATTTTTAATGATTTTTTATTGCGGACGGCTTGTACTTTTTACCATATACATAAAAGCGAACTTCTTGTAGAATAAAATGCGCAAGACCGTTTGCAAACAAAATAAAAAAATAAACACTATATTTTATAAATTACACCTGTTATATGCATAAAACCGCAAAACCGTCGGAAAAAAATTCATTAAAAATTAACGCGATTTTTTATCCGCTTAAAACTTTCACTTGTTTCACTAGAATTACATACATATATAACCATCTATCTACGTACCCAAAAGTAGAAAATTTAGATGAAAATTTGTTGAATTTTTCTACGTTCTGTATAAATTTTTAAAGTTTGACTTATGTTTCGATTAAAGCATGAACCATATTTTTATAAAAATATAACAAAAAAATTTTTACTTGAAAAACATTGTAAATATTATACAAAAAAGAACCATGCAATCACTTTTGATTGCCCGTGTATGTACGTGTGTGTGTCTAACAAATTATGGCTTGTTATCAAAATACCGATATTAACTAACAAACTTAATATTATATAGTACAAATGTTTTTGTAAAATTAATTTCATTAAAATTATTTCTGCAATCAAATTTTCTATTCATGCAAAAAGCCAAACGCATAAATTTGTACGTACATATATACACATGCCTTTGTAAATATGTAGATATGTAATGTATGTATGTAACATATATATGTACATACAAATGTGCGATTGGTCGGCTTTCGTCTTCCCCTCGCCGCTCCCATCAACACACAAATTATTCAATTTCTGCGAATCGGCACCAGATTGGCACGTGCGCGAAACCATTAACCCCATGTTTGCGAAATATTTAGATTTTCGCATAAGTTTGCATTTAATAAAGCAATACTCGTACATTTTGTATGGTGAATAATATTAATTAATTTAAAATTCTGCATGTAACCATGTTCTCGACGATACATGTAACTTTCATAAAGATTAAACATAAAAATTGTGCTTCATTAACAGTTGCAACCAGCTGAAACCAAAAAAACTATGTCCCCTAAATGGGTTAAAGACCAACTGGAATTGACATTTTTTACACGCATACATGCATACATTCATATACACATGTACAGTGGAGTAGCACTAGGTTGAACATGGCATTGCTTGTACTATGATGTGTTTGAATCTTTTATGGTACTGAAGATTTGCTTAGGGATGAAAAATATTAAAAATCGTTCGTGCATATATGTAAATATATTTTTATAAACGCTTGGAAGTATAGAAATTTTTAATATTAAAAAATAAATAAAATATTTTTTTTGTATATATATAAATTTTGTTCAAGGCACATTGACCCACCTGTACAAAAATTGTGGCGCGGCATGGACAAAAATTTTACAATTTCGGACCGAAAAATATGAAAACGAGCTAAGTTGCCACGTTACATCTGTGAACTTCCGATAAAACCACATATGTTTGTGATTTTACAAGTTTTGATTTTATTAAAAAAAAATTAATGTATTTTGCTGCAGAAAACATACACTTTTATTTAATGTTTATTAAAATGACACTTTAAAATACTAGTTAATGATTGAAATATTGGTATGGAACAGAGAAATAGAGTGTTTTGTCAAAAATTACCAAAAATTGCCAAGATTCGAGATAACTTATTTTACTGGATATAGAGAAATAATTGCCAATTTTCACTTGGCTGGCCGAGATTCTTCATTTTAAGATTTTAGAATTTTTGTGTCGGATTGACAAAGTTGCGCTTGTTGGTGATGAATTTGCGGGGAGATGTGCTGGCGGTTGTTTTTATGAATGAATTTACTTGGCCTTGAGAAATATGCGCATGCGTTTATGAATGAAATAGTTATTGTTGTATTAGAGTATACGTGTAATTATGTGCACATATATATATATATGTATGCTGCCGTGATTTGTACATATGTACATTTATATGCATGTTTGTAGTTTTTTTGGCAGTAATATGTACATACATATATATGCATGCAAAAACGTTATCAATTAATGGAGCATGTACATACGTATGCGTAGAAAATGCATTTTCATTTGACTCCAAAACTATTGGGGCATATTAGTAGACGAAATAAAGTCGACTCTTAAGTTAAAGTTTGTCAGCCCCAAATAAGAAGAAAGTTAGTATGTATGTACATACATATATGTAATATTATGTGCATGTGCAAGAACGTTATCAATAAATGATTTTGGAGTATGTGTATTGGGTACATGTGTACATATGTAAGTATGTACATACATATATACATTCAGATGCGATCAACTAATTAGCAACGAAATTCAATATGATATTGTTTGCAAATTATGTTTATTTATTTTTAATGATTTTAATTTAAAATATAATTCAATCTGTAACAAGAACCACAATAATACAAGTTTAAAAGCTTGCACAAATTGCAAAAAACCGAATCAAACTTCAAGAAATGGTCATCCAAATTTTTAATTAGAATACATATTTAAAAAAATTTCGGGTATGCAGTATTGTAGTCCATTCAATTATAGTATAAGAAAGTGCAAGTTTCAAGTTGTTAAAAATTACCATTGATTTTATAGATTTTTTTTTTTGTGGGGGTGTTGCTGTTTTTTTTTTTCATACAAAAAAAATTGTGATTATGTGTTATATGGAAGAAAATGCGAACACCCTCCACAAAAAAAATTCTAAAAATTCAACGGTAATTTTTAATGACTAGAAACTTGCACTTTAGTGTACTTCATTGAATGGGCTGCAAAGCTGCATACCCGAAAATTTTCTAAATTTCAAAATAAAAAAATTGAAATCTTGATAACAATTTTTTTTGAAGTTTGATTAATTTTTATGCAATTTGTGCAAGCTTTTAAACTTTTATTATTGTGGTTTCTGTTATAGATTGAATAATGTTTTAAAGGAAATTATTAAAAACAAATAAATAAACATAATTTGCAAACAATATCATTTTGAATTTCGTTGCTAATTAGTTGATCGCATCTGTGTGTACTAAAATGCCTAATAGGAAGTTAGTTGCAGCTTTTTCACAGATACCTATTCCACTGAAAATGATGTGAAAAAGCTGTAACTAACTTTAGTGTCAACTTTATTTTGACCATGAATAAGCCCCATTATTTACATGTAATACGAGTATTCCAGTGAAAAATCATCATTCAACACATTGGTCCGTATGCATAAAAACTAAGCAATTGCTTTTACTTAAAATTTCATAACTTTCACTTAAATTTATTTGAACAAATCGAGTAAAAGGTCTGAGATTTTAAGAAAAAGTATTTGCTTAGGTTATATGCATATGGCATATTTTCTCGAAATAACTGTTCATAAAACTCAAACATAACTTTTCGAGAAAAACCACTTTGCTAACAAGTGCAATTGCTGCTTTTGTACGTTTTTGTCAATGTGTCCACCTTTAAAGTGAGTTTGGGAAAAAACTAAGGCACCTAGAAAACTGGGGTTTGTTGCATTGAAAATAGCGCAGCAACTACAATAAGAATCGTTAAAAAAAAACCATTTTTGCGACCCAAATGCCGACGGCAAATCACCAATGAGTTTGCATATTTGCATAGCTTTCACATATTTATTAGATAACAATTCTACGTTTTGGAGTTAAAGCATTCCCTGGCATATGTTTTAGTAAATTAATTTTCATTAATTTAACCAAGAATTTTAATCTTTTTTTTATTAAATCAATGCCGCGAAAAAGAAAATCCAAACCAAAATACTTAACATTGATACAAATTAACAAAATTGTATCTCCGCTCAGCTCTGTTAACTTGCCGCTCAGATCTGTTAATTTTCCGCTCTCAATTTTCGATTCGAGTGGTGAGCTTCCAGAGCGATTTTGGTAGTGTTTGACAATTCACACGGCTATTCGTAATTGCTGCTTCTCTGTTTTAAACGTTCTCTGAACACTACAGCATGCGATTTGTACTATGTATGTATGTGTGTATGTTGTCACGCTCCCAGAGCGGCGCTCTGCATGCTTGGGTGCGTATGTACACTCACATATACATACTCAGATGTGAACCAAGAATGATAGAATACAAGATTGCGCCGATCAGAGAGGATTTTTGAGAATAACTTTTGTGTGACGTCCCACTGGTGCAATTGCGAGAGAGAAATGCCAAAACGTGAGCAAGAATGGAAGAAGAAGAAAAAATGTTGCAAGGAAAACGTAAACAAGTTGCACCAGTGTGACGTCATGCAAACCACGATTCTGTCAAATTCGTTAAGAGAGGAATAGCGGTCCGAGATCGGCGCACAAGTTGCACCAGTGTGACGTCATGCAAACCACGATTCTGTCAATTTCGTTAAGAGAGGAATAGCGGTCCGAGATCGGCGCAACCTTTGTATTCTCTCAATCGTGGATGTGAATAGTTAAATACCCACCAGACAATTTTTGTTGCCGGACATAAGAAAACTTGTCGCCCTAAGCAACAAATTTATTGCCGGCAATATCGCCATCGTATCGATTTCTTATTACCAGTCGCTCTAAAACGTCCGCCACAGGCAACTCGCCTGGGCGAGTCGTTTTCTTATTACCTGAATGAGTCGTTTTATTATTGCTACAAGCGATATTTAAATAATAATTTCTTGCAACAATTTTATTATTTCTCAATGTTTCATTTGTTTTTGAACTCAAACTTATAATTTGTAAACGAAATTAACTATTTTCGTCGCTATGGAGCTTCCTAATTTTTCAACCCTTTCTTGGGCATAAATTATATGTTTTTGAAGAATCCTGTTGACGCGGAGTTCATCAGTCTGGGAATTTTTGAAAACATATTCCTAAAATGACATAAAAGAAATAATGCTTCCGATTTCTCCCTACGGCAATAAATCGGCGAGTCGCCAATTTGTTGCCATGGACGATTGTCGCCTATTTCTCATGTTTTGCATGGTGGGTACGTGCTGTAATAATTTTTGTTTGTAAAATTTATTAGGAAAAAGTTGTCAGGGATCTTGCGTAGGTAATTAACCTAAAAATAATTAAATAATAGCAAAAGTTCATATTATTCAACTACAAGCATTGCAGTTCACCACTTAGAGACCAGCTTTGCGCTGTTCACCTAAAGCACCGCATCTACAAAACAAAGTACAGTTCAAGTGACCAGTTTTGCACTGTTCGCCTTGTTCCATACAACAACACTACCTGAAATCTTTGCTATAGCCCAAGTGACCAGCTTTGCGCTGTCGCCTTGTACTTGTAACAAAGAATACTACACTACAACATACAATGTACAGACCTCTCGAGTGCGCAGCTCACGACAAAGTAANCAAGCATTGCAGCTCACCACTTAGAGACCAGCTTTGCGCTGTTCACCTAAAGCACCGCATCTACAAAACAAAGTACAGTTCAAGTGACCAGTTTTGCACTGTTCGCCTTGTTCCATACAACAACACTACCTGAAATCTTTGCTATAGCCCAAGTGACCAGCTTTGCGCTGTCGCCTTGTACTTGTAACAAAGAATACTACACTACAACATACAATGTACAGACCTCTCGAGTGCGCAGCTCACGACAAAGTAAGTATAGCACTCTGAGGATCGCGCTTTTATAGGCTGACATTCCCGCTCGAATGACAGCTTTAACAATAGAAAAGCTATGTGGTGAAGTGCTTACATGAAGAGCTTATAAAATGATACAAGATTTACAAACAGTGTGACCAGATAACACAAATCTTCTCTTACAAATATAATGTTGCCATACATACAAAACACTTAATCTAACGTAATTCTGCTACATCCTCCCCCTTGATGTTTGGTGAGCGGAGCCATCGAACGTCATCAACAGATTTAGGATTTCCTGGGTCTTCCTCTCTTTCGGATAGGTTGTACTGGGAGTGAATCTTTGTTCGTGCTGCTACCTTTGTATAGCGTCAAAGCGGATGCGTGATAAGCTCCTAGTGGTACATCTGGCTCGGATTTGTTCGCAACTTCGAAGGTCGAAGAGCCTATTTTTGGGACAACCACATATGGTCCGTCACGTTTTGGTACAAATTTGGAAGTGATGCCTTTAGCCGCCTGACTCAGTACGTGTGTGGTCACCAGGACTTCAGCTCCTACTTCAATATCATCTTGGCATCTTCGGCGCTTATCAACGTATGCTTTGTTGCGATCTTGCATCATTTGCTCGACTTCTTTTGCGTTCCGGAAGGTGTCTACCAGATTCTTTAGATGTGGTAATCTGAGGAATGAAGTTCTCGCTTTCTGTTACTGCTCTAACATCGTGCTTTACGTCACCAAAAGTTCGTAGTTCTCTTCCAAAAGTGAGGAACGCTGCGGAGTAACCAGTCGTCTGGCATTTAGTAGTGTTCATTGCGAAGCGTATAGAGGCTAAGTTAGTGTTCCAAGTTTTATGTTGATTTTGGACAAGTATTCCCAACTGAGCTTTGAGGTCTCTGTTCTTGCGTTCCACGGGGTTGGCTTCGGGGTGATACACGGGTGTAAACAGTTGTTGGATGCCCATACTGTACGCTATTTTCTGCATGACTGATGAGACAAATTGTACGCCATTGTCAGATTTAAGACGTCTTGGCACGCCACATCGGAGGAAAACTTCATCGATAAGGGTTTTTGCACAAGTTTCCGCTGTTGCTTCCTTCAGAGGGAATAGTTCAACCCATCTAGTGGCTACGTCTTCAATTATGAATATCCACTGAAATCCATCATCGGTTCTGGGTAAGGGACCGAAAAGGTCGACAGCTACAACTTCGAACCTTTTTTTGCTACTCGTTGTTTGAAGTAAACCCATCGGCTTCAAATTCGTGGCTTTATAGCGTTGACATTGGATACATGACCTTACGTGCTTGGTTATTTCGGCTCGCATTCCTGGCCAGAAATAACGTCTTCCGATATGGTCTATGGTTTTTTCGGCACCATAATGGCCTGCAGTACTTTCGTCGTGGTAAAGTCTCAAGATATTTGCGCGCTCATGAGTCGGTATCACAAGTTGTGCTTCTTCAGCATCATCGTTGGAGTAGCGATACAACACTCCATCGTTGAGGAGATATTCGCGATTGAACCATAAGGCGATATGTTCATCGTTTTGCTCTAATGAAGTTACAATCTTCGCTAGGTACTCATCTTTGAGTGGTTCCCCTCGTAGTTCGCTTGATTTCCTTCGCGGTAGGTCTGCATAGAAAGCACATATACAGTTGAAGGATTGGTGGTCCTCTGCAACACACGGCGGTCTCGATAGCATGTCCCTGGGGTGTAGTCTATCTGAAAATTGTATGGTTGTATCTATAACGCCCATCTAGCAAGGCGACCGGTTGGTGTTTTCATGCTCAACAGCCATTTCAATGGTTGGTGCAAGAGCTTCGCGTTCTGTCGTGGAATAATTCCTTTCAGCTGATGTTAGCAAACGACTAGCATACTCTATGGGGTGTTCCTTTTCTTTCTCCCCCTGGAGTAGAGCAGCTCCTAATGCATAAGCGCTCGCATCGGTTTTAATAGTGAAGGGAGCATTGTCTTCCACTTGCCTTAAAACAGGAGGGTTGACAAGCAATTGCTTTAACTTGTTAAACGCTTATATTTGTGGTGCGCGCCATTGCCATTCAACATTCTTTTTCGTGAGGTCTGTAAGCGGTTTTACAACTTCTGCATAGTGATCTATAAAACGGCGATACCAGGAACATGTTTGCACGAAAGAGACCAAGTCCTTTATATAACGAGGCTCCTTTCTTAAAGTGATTGCAGAAGTTTTATCCGGATCGACTTTGATGCCGTCTGTTGTAAGCACATGACCGAGATAGTTTACCTGGGCGCAACAAAAACGACACTTAGCAAGGTTTACACGCAGTTTAAACTTTTCCAGTGTCTCAAAGACAGTATGCAAATCTTTCAGATGATCTGCAAACGAGGGCGAACAAATAATTATATCATCAAGATACGCAAGTATTTGTACATTCGAAACCGTAGTCTTGAAACGATCTATTAGGCGTTTCGAAGTCCGAAAGGCATTCTCTTGAATCTATATGTGCCAAACGGTGTTATGAGATACGTTTTGTCCCTATCTTTTTCTGCAACCGCTATTTGGAAGTATCCGCATTGTAGATCTAATGTCGTCATAAACTTTGTACTTTTGGCAGAGTGTAATAGGTCGTCGATACGGGGTAACGGGTACGATCCGGCTTGGTTATCGAGTTTATCTTCCGATAATCGACACAAACGCGCGTGCCTCCGTCTTTCTTAGGCACCATCACCACTGGTGATGACCATGGCGAATCAGCTTCCTCAATGATATCGTTCTCAAGCATCTTCATTATCTCACCCTTGAGTTCTCGCAGCTTCGGGAAAGACAAACGGTACGGTGGTAACGAAATTGGTGCATGATCTCCAGTGTCAATGAAGTGTTGCGCATTTGGTGTTGGCTCACATGATGTCCCAAACACGTCCGAATGCATTTGCAAAACTTTATCGAGTTGCATCTTCTCAGGTATTTTAAGCTCTGTACTTTCCGTTTCCTTAATAAACTGGAAATCGATTGAAAACAAATCTATCGACTTGTAGTTGTAAACAACACCTTTAAATAAACCAGAATCTCTGCATCGTTCAGGTGTGACCATTTCTGGAGGGATAGCGTGGCGAAATATGTCTTGGATAGTGTGCGGAGAGTAATCATTTGGTACGTCCGGTCCATAATACTCAAAGTCGGACATATACACTTTCGATGTGTCGATCTCTTGCTTCCTCCTCCGGTTTGCGCATTTGGTGTGTCGTACATACTTTGACTCTTTCTACAAGATTTAACTCTACTGGCAGCGGGTCAGCAAAATCGAAATGGGTAGTTGGATTTGTTTCAAAATACCAGTAACGCAGGCCCATGTTCATGACAATTCCAGCTTGTTCCATGAAATCAGCGCCTATCAGAGTTCGGTTACCAGTAGCTTTCGGTAAAATAATAAATTGGATGTTTAAACATCGCCCACCGATAACAATTTTGCAGAGAGTAGAAAGGCAAGTCTGCAGCGACGAGCTGCCGTCGGCGAGTGTAACACCACACTTTACATTTTCATATACGTAACCCTTGGAGTCCATGATACGCTTCAAATTTGTGCTAGCCACACTCGTTCGAGCTCCCGAATCGAAATACGCTTGGCCAGGTACTCCGAAAAGTTGCACACTTGCAATCGGAATGTCCCGACCGATAGAAGTGGACAAGGAATTGAAATGGACTACATCAGACGTTGTTGTTGGTTTTTGTCTACAATTAAGGCAGTTGGCACGCGTCACCCCTGGAGCATTACATCCGTAGCAAGCAAACTTCGGTTTCAGAGCTACTGCTTGTGCTATATTCGCAACGTGTGCTTCTTTGGCCTCTTCGTTTTTCTTTTTGAAATATACATCCATGCTATGACCTTTCTTACGACAGTACCCGCAGCGCGCTTGGGCACTTACACTACTATGCTGACCATCATTTGCAGCATTCTGCTTGCGTTCTTGCCAAAACAGCTCGGCTTCACGAGCTTCGTTTAGCAGCTCTTCAAAATTAGAGATCTTCGGACGGTTCACCCTATCTCGGATTTGCACATGCAACAACCCAAACAAAATGTCTATTTGGTCAGCTTCGGCTGGCACATTAGTTAATTGGGAGAAATGTGCGGGTTTCTTCCTAATAAAAGTGTCCGTCGACTCATTTTTTTGCTGTTTATTCTCAAAAATTTCAACATATATGCGCCAAGATGGCCTTGGAGGGGAAAATGCTTCACGTAGCATGCATACAATATCATCAAAAGTTTTGGCTTTTGATTTTACCCCGCGCCACCATTCTTCTGCATCACCCTCAAGGATCATAGGCATACCGCTAATCGCATCTGCATCGTTTATTTTCTCTACTGACTTAAATGTAGAAATTGCAGCAGTGAATTCCTCTACTTTTGTGCAACTACGCTCGCCACTAAAACGAGCAGAACAATTACTGAACGAGCCAGGTCGTGAGTTGGAGTTATTGACGGCTTGCAAAAGCCTCTCAAACTGTTCATTCGTTAAAGTCGTCATGTTATTAGAATGATTTTTTGCAATACGTTCGCTTCGGCGAATCGGAGTGGGAGAGTCACTCGAGAGGTTGGCCACGATTTTACGCGACAATGTTAAATCGTTTGCCACTCAAAATTTGGCAACGCAGTTGGGCGCCAATGTAATAATTTGTGTTTGTAAAATTTATTAGGAAAAAGTTGTCAGGGATCTTGCGTAGGTAATTAACCTAAAAATAATTAAATAATAGCAAAAGTTCATATTATTCAACTATAAGCATTGCAGTTCACCACTTAGAGACCAGCTTTGCGCTGTTCACCTAAAACACCGCATCTACAAAACAAAGTACAGTTCAAGTGACCAGTTTTGCACTGTTCGCCTTGTTCCATACAACAACACTACCTGAAATCTTTGCTATAGCCCAAGTGACCAGCTTTGCGCTGTCGCCTTGTACTTGTAACAAAGAATACTACACTACAACATACAATGTACATACCTCTCGAGTGCGCAGCTCACGACAAAGTAAGTATAGCACTCTGAGGATCGCGCTTTTATAGGCTGACATTCCCGCTGGAATGACAGCTTTAACAATAGAAAACCTATGTGTTGCCAACTTTTGAATTTCAAAAAGCACCAAACCTTGGAAAAAAGAGCGTTTTACCGTACTAAAAGCACTAAATTTTTTTTTAATCAAAGGATTCTATTTTTTCATAACAGTTTGTGGTAAACAAAAGGAAAAAAATAAACACTATTTACATGTATAAATAAATACCAGAGAGCTGCATGGATACACTCAAATTACATTTTAAGTCACTCGCTTTCTTTTCACATCTGCACACACTCGCACTAATTTATTTCCAAACATAACGTGCGATATCATTGAAAAAACATTGTCGGTTGAGTGAGTAATTCACACTATCAAGAGCTCGATTCAAAGAACAAGTTCTTGATTTGAAAAACAAGTGCATGGCATAATGAAAGTATCAAAGAAAAAACATTTGTAAAGACAATTTTTGTTAATTTTATTGGTTTCCTAACTGCATATTATAATGCAAAAATATCAACTGATTAAGGGCATCATCATTTGACAAAAGGTGGCATCTTTTGTCAGAAATAACATTTCCAGCAGAAGAAAAAACTCTTTCTGACGATGCGCTAGTTGAAGGAGTGGCTATTACTCTACGACTGAGTTTATGCAGCAGCGGCATTTTGCATTTGTGTACCTCCCACCAATTAATTATATCGAAGTCCGTATGAAAATATACCTCAATATTTTCATATCGCCGCAGCTCTGCAGTAGCTTTATATGTTCTGCTCACAAAGGTAGGTTGTTTAAGAAGACCTGAAAACAGCTCAAGTTGTCTGAAGGTAACAAAGGTGTATCCGCAATTTGTGGTTCCGTTGTACTGTCAGAATTCTCAGTTAACGTTCTTTGTAAACATTTCTCTTTTGTGTACCTTTGCTCAGATTCGGTAAAGTTCTTGAGCTCCTTTGCTGGCGGGTATAAAAAAAGCACAATCTGTTAGTTTTCAACAGCAACTGTTTTTAAATAATAAAGCAACTTATTTTTCAAGTCCCTTATAAAGCCGATGTCTTCTGAGGTAACATTGCATTTCTTTTGTAGACTAATTATATAAATGTACGTCAGGTGCATAACTAAATAATTTAGTAAAACTAATATATTTAAAAAAATACTTCATCAATATCCACTTTTTTCAAAATTGTCGTATTCTCTACTAATTGTTTGAGGTCATTGGGTGTCATTCGATGGCTCGACTTGCTTTTCATAACAGCATTTTTCACTCGCTTGCCATATTTGAAATCAAATGAGTACACTGCAGCTAAAAATTGATTTCAAAACTAACTATGAATCTCACTGTTTGTACGGTGTTTCTCACTAACCTTATAGAGTTCACAGCAATGAGTTGATACTGTTTAGATGGAAGTGAGTAAACTCATGCTGTTGTCTGATAAATACCCATTCATGAAGTACTGCACGTTAAAACTGGTACATCTGGAGAAAAAACAATCGAATCGCAACAAACGAAATTAAATTTTAAAGGGGAAGAGTAATACTTAATGATACCCTAAGTAGAAATGAGCGAAAATAATTGTTGTTTTATAATATAACTCCAAATATTGCGAAAAACCGTGTTTTTACACTTAGAGGTTAGGATATCTCAAAATTCTGACATGGTAAAGAAATTCTGCAGCCAGTTTTGGATTCAGCACCGAAAAATCTACAAAAACCGATGCACTCAGGTGGCAAAAAGAGACAAAATTTTTCGAACTGTGTAATCAAGAAAATAAAGAAATAAATACTTAACTTATATGCGTGCTAGCATTTTCAACGCGAATACAATTTTACAAGAACACAAGAACGTGGGTTTGCAATTTCATCTTTTTATTAATCATGGTTTGCATTTTAGTGCATTAAATTTGTAGATTCTTGCAAATTCAGAAATTTTAGTTAAAAAAAGCACTAAAAAGGGCATTAGTCAATAAACCATTTTGTGTATAAAATGATTGCTTACAAACAGTGTGACCAGATAACACAAATCTTCTCTTACAAATATAATGTTGCCATACAAACAAAACACTTAATCTGACGTAATTCTGCTACAGTGCGTAATAAATTTTGTTTGAAAAATTTTTAAATACGAACATTTTTAAACGATAATCAAATATAAAGTATTCATTTTTACTATGCATTATTTCCCTCAGTGTAGATTCGCTTTTTTAAAAATCACGTTCCGTTACAACTGTTCTTTTGAACAAAAACGTATATGGCGAGCTTCGCCAAAAAAATGTTGCAAGCTTATATATGCAGCAAATAAAAGCGAGCAGACTAAATGAATCTTGCTTCGTATCCAAAAAGTCGAAAGGTCACCAAATTGTGGGTGTCGTAATCAGTGAAACACAGGATTTATATTTCACTACTCGAAATATCCACAAAAATGTCTATTCGCTCTAATTATTAAAAAAAAATGTTTGCTTACTAAAAATACGTGTCTACTCTCTGCTGTCTGAAAAAGCCTTCTTTTCTATCTTGCACCTTCTTCTTCTCGACTCCCATTAATTTTCTTCTTCATGACGATGGTGCTACCAGATCGGATTTCGTATGCAATACAAACTTATAACGTAAACTTTGACGAGTTTTCATATAAATACAGACAAACTTAGTTCGCAAGTTTGATTTGTAACCTGATTTGTAAACTGAATTTAGTTTGATTGTTGGCGTTTATCGCCACAAGCCCATGTGTGGCAACATTTATCAAGGTGCACTCCATAAATTGGAGGAGAAGCTCGGCTAAGCATATAGCAAGAAGAATTTCCAATTCTAGTTTTTATAGGCAAATCAAGGATGTCGTTTACTTACGAGCATTACAATAAGCTTTCGTTCCTCATTACATAAATTCAGATGTTTATTTCAAACATTTTAATAGATTTGTGATAAGTATAAAATTTGTAGGGTGTAGCGAAGCGCGCTGGTTTAGTTGGTATATTACGCTTTTTATATGTAAATATTTATTAAGCCCGTAATTCAGAAGTTTATTGCTCAGAAATATTTCCTCATTACGATGTTGACATTATTGCACGATCAATATCCAAGAAAATTGAATCCACATAGTAGCTTGTCTGGGCGACGTATGCGCAGAACTCCATGTTGAAAAACGGACATGTCATCTGCTAAGTTCATATCGAGTGCCATTAGCTTTTCAGCAGCTAAGGGATGCCAAGCGCCGAAAGTGCAAGCCGAGTTCATCTGCATGAAAGAGAAATAAAATATTTAAGTAAAATGAAAGTTCGTAGTAATATATTTTATAAAAACTGTATTTATATATGAAAATTATCCATTAGATAAATTAACGGCCCTTATTAAAATACGATTTCATAATAGCTAAGTCACAAAATAACACTCAGTCAAGATTATTTTTATCTAATGTATGTATATGTATGTGTATATCGTCATCTGAAATGCAAAAAGACGTAACAAACATCGTCGCTGAAATACAAAAAGTCGTAACTAATCAAAAATTCAGTTTTCCATCATGGATTTCATCGAATTACAACTCCAACATCATTTTAAGAAAACAAGTAATCTTTAAGCAAAAAACAAAACCGACTTCAATTCTCATATAAAAATTTAATATTGTCGTTAATTTCTTCAGGATCCAATTATCGGATCTAAACAAACCACCCTTGAGGTACCACCTCTCCGATGAAAAAAGAGTTATCGAAATTGGTTAACGTGGTTAAAATTTATGCGGTAACATACATACAGAAAACAAAACCCCGACAAATTGATAACCTCCTTCTTTTTTTGAAGTCGGTTAAAAATAAAAAGAGTAGTCACGACTTTTTCCATTTCAGTTACGATGTTGTTACGTCAGGTGACGATATGTAGTCTTTAATATCCCAACGAGCAAAAAATCCGGAAATGGATCCGAAATTGAAAGAAAGGTGCATGAAAAGCGGATTCCATTTTCGGATACTTTGACTAAAGGGTGAACACACCAAAACTGCGACACTTAGAAATTACTACCAGAAACAAACTAGAAGGCTTTGAAATTATTTTTTTTTGTATTATATAACTTGGAAGTTTAGATGTTATTAAAATGTTAAAATATTAGTTATTATTTGCTCCATATGCAAGTGATCGGTATTTTCATCGCACACGCGCCATCATGTTCTGCACGACTGCATCATCGACATTACGCGATGCGCACCACTACTTAGTTTTGCACTCTTCAATAATTTTCACTCTTTCACCTGTTTTCTTCAAGATTCCTTTGACAATTGACCAATATTCCCCAATAGGACGAATAGCCCAGAGCATTGGGTGGACTGCAGTCGTGAGGTACAAAATTGATGTTATTTGCATTATACCACGACAATGTGTCCTTGGCATAGTGGCATGTTGCCTTGTCCGCCTAGAACGATGGCCTACTCCTTATCTAGAAGACGCCTTTTGAGGCACTCATTCCGATAAACTTGATCATTCATTGTCCCGGATGGGAAAAAAGGGCTGCTCTTACGGCCGCAGGAACAAATAGCTTGCCAAACCATGTGGTTTTTGGAAATTTGGACTTCATTTTCAGCTTACAACTTTCAGGGGCATCTTGACGACTTGCAGCAGTATAAAAATCTTGACCTGCAATATATTTTGAATTTTTATAGCAGTAGGTTTCGCAGTCCATAACAATGCAGTTGTATTTTTTAATTTAGAATTCATACAACTTCCGAATGCGGGATTTCGCTGTAACATTCTACTTTGCGCCTCGGTCTGGCGCTGTTTGAGCTGTAGAACATCTCAATGAAGCTTTCCGCTTTACCTTTTGTACGAAAAACTGCGATCTCCGTACGGATTTTGCAACATAACGCGACAAAATCTTCGGATCTCGCGAAAACGCACTGAGGACCTTCCGAGCACTGTTTTTATCACTTTGACCATGCTAACCCCCGCTCCCTGGTTTTCTCGTAACTGTCAGGCCTTATTTGTACCGATTAAAACCCTGCAAACTGTCGAATAGTGCACTCTTTAATTTTTTAGCAATTTTACGTGTACTTAAGGCCGGATCATTTATAAACTCGTGCAAAATGGTTTGTCTCGTTTCTAGCTCGGTTGCCATTTTTAACTCAACTAGGAATCAAATTCAAATGAAATTTCTTCTACGTTCAACTAAGGTCATGGTCAACTTATGGTATTTGAATTTCAAAATATTGAATTCGTTTTGGGTAAGTTATAAGCTTCCCAAAGTGTCGCAGTTTTGGTGTGTTCACCCTTTACCCGTTTTCCTACTAAAGTGTGCGGCAGAAACATTCTTCTAGTAAAGTGCCCAGAATGGTTGTGAAACGAATTCTTTTTTGGTTGGTTTTCTGAAATTTTTCATTCTGAACTTCACATATGCCTTTTCACAGTTAATTATATACCTTGTTTATACCTACGCAAGAACCGCATTAACAAAAAACCAATTTGACTCAACACATATTTCTTTCGATTGTTTATACCTGTGTCTTTACAGCGCACTCGCTGAAACCGTATTCAAAAGTATAAAAAATTTGTTGTTTTATTTCGATATTTCTCTAATAATTTATTTGCGCGATTAACCGAAATGAAAGCGAACAATAATTCAAATTTATTTTAATAATAATTCAAATTTAAAGCGGGCTGCATAAAGTAAACCAGTCTATTTTCACTTCGCGTCAAAATCGTGATGTGTTTATACCTGTTTTCTAACCGATGTGAGTAATAAAAAAGCGATTTGAAATCAAATTCGAGTCAACCCACTTTTGAAATTCAGAGCGTATTGAAATTTAGTTTATGCATCCGTTTTGAATCACGGCGAAGTGGATCAAAGCGCTTTATGCGTCGGCATAAACAAGATAATATTCAGCAATGTATTATATTTTTATAAATCCTTTTTAATATGTTCGTCTGCCGGCATACGAACCTGGGACCTCATGAAAGCTTACAAATAGTTGCACGCTCCTCTGCACACTCAGCTACTGTCGAATACGTATATGTACATATGTACATGTTTTCAAATGTTCAGTTTGAACAAATATTTTGAAATTAAGGTATCCACACACCTACGCGATTCTGTCGCAACGAATCCGCACCGTTTTTGATGCTAAAGACGTTACTGCTTCAAAAACGCAAGTACGCACACATCTGTGCGATTTTATCGCAGTAAAAACTGTCAATTTATAGACAAACAAAAAATATTTTTCAACAAAAATAAAATTGTTAACTTTTCTACATCAAATATGTTTTGTTTTCCTTCGTTCAATTTTGTTTTAATATTGTAAAATCCTTCTATTGACCTTTTTCGTTCTCAAAACGCGGCAGTCTGCGATTTCGGCACGACGAAAAGGAGAACTGTACATGTTCGAATAAATCGCTGCAGCAAAATCGTACAAGTGTGTGGTTCCTCATTTAAAGCTATGGTCGGAATTGTTGTAATTTTTGTCGGAACAGATTCGCACCGACAGAATCGCATAGGTGTGTGGATACCTTTATTGTTTTCAAATAACATGATTTTTTTGGAAAGTACAAAGCTTCAGAAGCACGAACAATTTAACAAAATGGCAATACCGCTCAACAAATTTTTTATATATTTGTCACTGGCATTTGTCGTCAAGTGGCAAATCAGACCTTTTTTTTGATTTGCCACAAGAAGACAAATATTTGTCTTTTGTGATAAATGACAATTTAAATTTAGCGTTCACATGATTTGTCTATGCATTTGACAAATTTTAAGCCAAATATAGAAATCGTGTGATCCCTGCTTTAGAAATATACGTTCTCAATTTGAAGCAAATCGGATTATAAATTCGGGGATTTCAATTATCTCGACTCTTTCGCCACCTGTCTGATTAATTCAACTTTCGTATTGCATTGCCATTGGGTTCTGAGGTCAAAAAGTGATTACAAGATTTGCCCCAAACAAACATACTTACAAACATACTACTTACAGAGTAAGTTAAATAAAAGCTTGTCAAATATAGTTCTTTTCAGTGTGCCACCAGGCAATATCTTTTGCTGTTGTATAAGATCCGACAACATAGCTATAATTCACAATTGTTGACATTCCATTCTGGAGTAAACTGTCCCACCATTCAAAATAGAATGGCCCTTTAAAGAAAGCAATTTTAATTTTGTGGTACTTTCATCTCTTTTTTGCTTCATCACTGTCGGTTTCCTTGCCTTGCCTGCTTCGGCCACCGACATATCACCACGAACTAATAGGGAAGCTTGTATAGTGACCTGATGCCGCTGTATCAGCCTCGCTCGCTGGGTAAGCGTGATACTAGCCACTCTGGTTTCCATGCGAGATCACCGCACCGACGTCCTTATCCCTAATCCCTCCCCATCCGAACTTCCCTCCTCCCGCCATATAATCCTGACTGGGGAGTCATTAAATCCCCCCCCTAATCCGAGATAGCCCGTGTCTATCGGACAGGTTTGCAGTAGGGGGTACTCAGACTGTTTTCTAGCGGTGCATCTCTCTGAGACCTGCCCGCCTCAGGGAGTAACGGTGGGCTTACAGTATTATTGGGGGCTATGACACGATGGACAGTTTTGACCCCTTCACTCGTGGGAACTACATGGAGAATAATAACAATAAAAACAAACAAAACAAAAACAAACCAAAGCAAAATCCAAATCAAAACCAGCAAAAACCACTATAGTACCATTCGCAAGGAAATAAGAACTTGATAGTCTAAAGGCGATAAGGCTAGATGGAAATAACATTATGTACCAAAAAGAGGTTAAATTCCTAAGAGTAGTACTAGACCAAAAACTACTCTGGAAAGCTCACGTGGAAGAAACTGTGAATAAAGCTGTAAGATCATTTATGACGTGTAGGTCCATGGCAGGAAAGAGTTGGGACTGCACACCAAAGATACCGAGATAGATCCACGCGACAATAGTACGACCCATAATAGCTTGGGCCGATAGAACTTCACGACATGGAGCACCCAAAGTGATCTCCAAGATACAAAGGCTGGCATGCGTATGCATAACGGGAGCCATGAGAACCTGTCCAACCGCATCCTTGGAGGTTCTTTTAGATCTTGTCTCTCTTCATATTCACATACAGACTCAGGCGAAAAGAGCTTTACTACGGATGACTGGTACCAATATCGGGGCAGCAGGGTATCTTAATCGTGGGAAGTTGGATATTCTTACGAATAAGTTCCCTGAAATTGTAATACCGAGGGATACCTTGCATCCGAGGTTCAGCTTTACATAGAAGTTTAAAACTGAAAGTTACAACTGATCTGAGTAATAAGAAGAGCTGGGCAGGCATATCCGAGACATATCGGATAAAGTAAAACATGATTACCTGGTACACTAATGGCTCATGGACCGACGAGGGTACCGGGGTAGGGGTAGTTAGGACCTAGGTTAAGATCCTCGGAACCCATGGGAAAACATATGTCTATTTTCCAGGCTGAAACATACGCCACAGAAAGATACGCGGACTTTAATGACTGATAGCCAAGCGGCTATCAAAGCTCTCAGATCTCACCAGGTAACATCTAAACTGCTGTAGTGTGCCCGACCCACACTTAGCACAAACGGTTCATATTGCTGGGTCGGCGTGTTTGTTGTGACCTTCCTGTGTGCCATACTTACCAGCGCACTTGATGCCACATGCGATGGAGTGCCTCGACAAGCTGAATACTCTTGCTCTGACCAATCAGGTTTGGGTTCTCTGGATTCCGGGAGATATTGGTATTAAAGGAAACGAGATTGCCGATAAACTAGTGAAGAGAGGTGCATCAACCCCTTTCACCGGCCCAAAGCCATTCTGCGGCTTGGGAAAAGGGGAACTATCTGAGCTTGTTCGGCTAGAGGAAGAGGCTCAGAGAAATCGCTACAGGGATAATCTACCAGGTATAGAGCACTCCAAAGCACTTGTAGGAACATATAACCTAAAACGCTTCAAGGAATGTATGAGCTTATCAAAGAATAACTTAAGAATTGTTACAGGAATCTTGACAGGACACTGCAGGCTGAACTATCCCCTGATTAAACTGGGAGTTTACTCGCATAAGCGATGCAGATTTTGCAGGACGGAAAACGAGACTGCACAGCACATCTTAGAAGAATGTCCTGCACAGAAGCATAAACGCAAAAGACACCTGGGTGAACATCTGATAACCAAAGGCGAAGTAAAATCCGTAGATTTAGGTTCCATACTAAAGTGTCTCTCGGATACTGGATTAATAGACACACTATAATCCATGAAGGGGGCGCAATAGATCTTAATGTCGCAGTGCTCTATCCCAACAATAATAATAATAATCTCTTTTTCGGCACTATCTTTGAAGTCCGTTAGGCATATTTTGGAATTTTGAAATTCCATTCTTTATTTAGCTTTTGACGCTTTTGCGACACGCCTTAACCGACTCCAATTCGAACCAAAATTTATATGTGATATCTTCGACTATGGTAGTATCGATTTTAGGTATTAGATAAAAAAAAATGTTTGAGCCTCTATAGAGGAATCTGAACATTGCCCCCTGTGCGGCACGCCTCAACCATCCCCAACCGGGGCGAAAGTTTATTTTTTGTGATATCTGTGCATTTGATTTTTTTAAGGACCACGCTTATTTTCATACATTATCAGTTTGGGACTTCTCTTGTCCATTTGGCTGTAAATTAATGAGAATTCAGATTTCTCACCTCCTTGCTATAGTAATGACATCGACCGTTTAGTCGTGTTGAGGGAATGTATTCAATAAAGTCTATGTAAGGACAATATGGCATCAGCAAGGCGAGACCTGTGTTGCACAAAAATTAGTACGTTAAGAAATTTCGTTTACTTGTACATATTTGGATATATCTTACCAATGAAGCCAGAACTTGGTGGATTTTTGCGGATAGGGCGGCTTCCGACAAATATTTGCAAGCTTTGCCAAAGTCGCCACACTGATTGTGGATCAATGAGGAATGCTCGTGATTTCGGGTATTTGCGACGGTATATCTTGTAGTTTGTAAATAAATCGTAGTCCGCCGTCGTAGTCCATTCGCTAAGGGAAGAGTTATACTTTCCTGGATCCCAGGCCGCAATCGTAACGTTTTGAAATATTGCTGCACGAGTAAAATTAAAGTGCGGCTTGGTAACGACCTGAAAAACTATCTGTTGAGTACAGCGCTATAAATAATAGGTTTGTAGAAAGATGTACATGCATATATACATAAATACACTTAGTATGGAAATTAAAAAAAAATTCCACAACAAACTTTATGTTCATAATTTAAAAAAAAATCCAAGTATGCAGTTTTGTAGCATTTTAACTTGCAAGTTTCAATAGGCTAAGAGTTCGCGTTGATTTTTTGGTTATTTTTTTGCCGACTGTGTTATTACTTTCTTCCATATAAAACAAACTGTCGAACATAGTAGGTTCGTTCAATAAAAGCTCGTGGGTGCCCAAAACAGCATTGTTTAGATCTCATTTGCTTATTCCGGGCACGAAATGTGGTTTTTTGTGTTTCTCACGATCTGGGCACTTTTGGAACGTTTTGACACTTGTGAGAGAGTAACTTATGTATGTTTACGCTCTAATTACCGGAGCAACCCGGAAAGCGTGTGGAACAAAGCTAGTATCTTTGCATCGAAGAAAATGCGTGAAGTCGTCCGCAAGAAAAAATCAAAGATCAACGGTATTCAAACTTCAAACTAGAATATTGTTGTGCAGCTTTTTTTGAATTTTTCTAATTTTTGTACAAAGTGAGAAATTTTGATTTACATACATGCTTTTGTTAGACATATCATTTTGTCTCGGGGTATACATACAATAAAGGAATACCTGGTATTATGTGAACCATACCAGGAGTTCCTTTAATTTACTGCAAAACTGTTTCTGTAATATACTGTATAAAATGCTTTTATTTTTTAATGGAGATAATGAGAAACGGAATTTTTCGGCAGTAATATACACGGTTGCATTAGCGCACACAAGGGGTGAGTTTTGGGGTTTAAACCCCCCCTAAAGCTAATAACCTCAAATACGAACTGTATCTTAAAGTTTAGAATCCAGCTCTCATGAAAAATCACAAGAAATATTTATTATTATTTCTGTTGCTTGAAAAAGAACTTTCCTTTTGCTGTAAATTTTTTTGAAGAAATAAGTAAACGAGCATTTTTCTTGAGAGCTGCAAACTCATTTTAATAAAGGATTTAAGAAATTTCTTGTGCGTAATTTTATGTATATGAATTTTTCGCTTTTCTTGACAGCTATTAAAAGTTTAAAAAGCACCTTCTCCATCGAAAACCTGCAGCAGGATTCCAGCATTAACTATAGCTGATTTTGATCGCCAAAAATCTCCAAAGCCAGACTTGGCTGATTAGTTACACATTACAGTTATTACTTTTCGATTCAGTATACTTTTAGGCCCACCGCTTTTAATTTAGAGAATTTTGGCGACGAAAATTTAGCGTAGCGACCAGAAATCGAGGAAAATTATCATTAAAACTCTTTTTTTTTTTAATTTGCATCTTGTGTTTATAGAACTTTTTATTAAATAAGTAATTTTTAAGCAAAAAACATAACCAACTTCAATTCTCATATATAAATTTAGGAATACCGTTAATTTGTTCATGATCCAGTGATCGGATCTAAAAGAAATTGTTATTATTTTCGGGTTTTTTAGTGGCAAAAGTTATCAAAAGTAAAAAAAAGGTGTTAAAATATACAAAGTTTATATATGTATATACATCGGTGTATACTTGTGCGAATTGTGCGTTTTCTTTTTTTACGGATCTGTGGCACTGGTGATCACTAAGCTGCAATAAAGTGTCAAATTTGGAACGGGAGGTAAGTACCACTTAATGCCATAATTCAAATCTGCATATACATACATATGTGTACGTACGCCTCCCAGTCACCAAAGTTATGTACATTTATGTAAGCGGAAGGCAAAATTATAACCCTGTAACCGCTCAACCACTGCCCTAGCCAATATACTAAGTGAGAGTGTTGTTTTTCTTCCAGGTCGCCTGCACATTTATTAATGTAGGCGAAAGGACCTCCACTCGCTTGTCAACCAAAAAAAAAAAAACACGGTTTTGAGAAATCTGCGCTATCCCAACGATCTCCGCACAAAACTTCCTACCAAACTCAACCAAAACCTACCAAAATTTTATTTAAGTTTTTTATATTTTTTTATGTCAAGTTTATTAAAAATGTAGATTACACAATATTTAGAAAAACTAAAACACAGATAGTACAATAAAAACAAATTAACAACAAAACAAATTAAAAACAAATTAACAACGCATAACAATTCAGTTTACTGTACAGACTTACACAAATGTTTGTCTCTTTACACATCTATCTATTGTGCTTAACCCTAATTATAATAACTCCAACCTTATTATTTTTAAGAAGTTAGGCACTTTGGAGGGCGCCATGTTTAAAATTTTGGATGAAGAAGACAATCGTTCCCCAATGTGTATCAGTCTGCTATTTATGATACGTGGGCAGTCACATAGTATATGCTCTGAGGTTTCTTCCACTAGCTTACAAAAGGCTAGGGGCTATGCAAGTGCATTTGGGCTTTGCACGCTTTGCGTGCTTTCGTTGCCTTCAAACCCTTCATGTCCCGGAACCCACCACAGCGTTACGTTATTGTGAGCTTCCAAGTGGTCCGCAAATCTGCTGCCTTTTTAAAAGAGTCTAAGGCCTTTAACCTGCCTGACTATTCGACATAATATTTAATTTGGCCCCATTTGTCCTTCTGCACAGGCTTCGATTGCGAAGACTAGACTTTCTGGAATTTTGGTCAAAATACGCCTGCACCATTACTCTCGTCATCCATTTTTGATCCGTCGGTATACCATGCTTGGCACCTTTCGTCAATCATAGTTACTACCACTTCACAGCAGTCCCTTTCAGGAATTCTGACCTTGTAGGGTTTTTAAAAGGATAACTCGATATTAGCCAAGAATGGCTTTAGAAAGACCAATAGGTTAGTTTTGGTGATATTCTTCAAGGCTTACAATGAAGTCTCTGTCAGGTGGACAATGGTGGACTATTCTCGTAAACAAGGTTGCTAAAATGTCTGGAGATACATATTTTATATTTTTCGCAAATAACTATTATTGTCGCGGAACCTACCAAAATCCAATCTAGCCTACCAACCTACCAAATAGAAAAAAAACCTACCAGTTTTGGAAGGAAAAGGCCATGTTTGGCAACACTGGTACATACCTACAGCGAATATCTTTGCCAATAGCCTCGAGCCACAGGAAGCACATTAACACACATCCGCACGTACTAGCGACATAGGTTCACTTGCACCAATGGAACAAAAGCCACCTAAATACATAGTACATCACATCAATCGCACAGCACACTATTCACGGATCATATCACATCACGGCAAGTGACATCAACATCAACGCCCTTCCAGTGGGAGCAGGCCTATAGCCACTGGGAAAGGGATGTTAACAGCAGAAAGAGACGAGACAACAGTAGCAGCGACGCGGGAGCATACATAAGTGGGGCGCTACGCCTACGCCACTGACCAGCAGCAGCGCTGGAAACACAGCGATCAGCTCTTGTCATTTTCTTAGTTATGGTCATTTGCATAGGTTTCTTGAGTTCTCTTCAATTTGTACTTAAAGTTTTAGTTACCTTTTTTTCACAGCTATATTCCTTTGCTTTTTAAATTCCGTTTTTCAGTTTGATAAGTGAAAATACATATACATATGTATATGACAGGTATCTAGTTTTTAGGGAAATTTGCATTTAGCATAGAATTTTTGTAGTATCACATCTGAGTAACATGTAAGTAGATCACTGATTCATGTGCGTTTTGTTTGCTGTTACTCCGATTTTTAGTTTTAGCGATATCACCTTTTTTCGCTTTTTCTTCAACCGCATGTTGACATACGTATGTACATAGGGTTATGAGCAGACATATATAAGCATATACATACTCTGATGAATATTTGCATGTATGTACATATGTACGTATGCCCGTTTGTATTTGCTTATACACAGGTACACAAGCTATATTTTTCACACTTTTTCCAATCCCCGTTTTAGACGGCATAGCACTTTCTTTGATATTTTGATCAGTTTATGATTATTATTAATTTTTAGTTTTTGTATGTAGTAATTTTTTTTATTCCGCATTTATTATAATTAAGTTTGCCGCGCGGTACTATGACCAGCGTTACCAGGTTGACGGTTTTAACGTCATTTGGACGTTTTTTGTATCCCGTTGACGTTTGGACGTTTTTTGTGTAAAAAATTACGATTTTTAACTTCCCAGTAATTTTTCTTTTTGACGGACCCTTATCGTCAGTAGAATTTTTGGATTCTTGGACTAAGGATCCCGTGTTCAAAGGCTGGTTTGTAAACACTTGAGGTTACGAGGCTTGCTGTAATGTTTGCAATTGCACATTAAAAGCCGGATCAGGAAGAGCCGATCTATTGCAACACGCACGCTCGCAAAAGCGTCAAAAAAGCTGTAGCGGCATAAAAAGTCAGAAAAAACTAGGCGACTTTTTTAAGACTTCATTGAAGATGTAACGAACGCAAAAAAGGCTGAAATATTGCTATGCTCCTTCTTAGTAGAACGGAATTTAGCATTTTCGATAACCGACCCCCTAACCAAATGCCTACAAGAAAAAAAAATAATTATTAAAAATCAACGCGATTATTTAGCCCATTCAAACTTGCACATTATAATTTAATGCGCTATCAAGCTGCATACTCAAAAAAATTCTAAAAAATCTGAATAAAAAATTGAAAATCTAGCTGAAACCTTACAGATTTTTTATAACTTTTGCACAAAGTTTGAAATGTGGATTTATATTTTGTTTGTTATAACGGGTGATTTTTTTGAGGTTAGGATTTTCATGCATTAGTATTTGACAGATCACGTGGGATTTCAGACATGGTGTCAAAGAGAAAGATGCTCAGTATGCTTTGACATTTCATCATGAATAGACTTACTAACGAGCAACGCTTGCAAATCATTGAATTTTATTACCAAAATCAGTGTTCGGTTCGCTTTACGTCCGATTTATGGTCTACATAATCGACCAAGTGAGCAAACAATTAATGCGATTGTGACCAAGTTTCGCACTCAGTTTACTTTATTGGACATTAAACCAACCACACGAATGCGTACAGTGCGTACAGAAGAGAATATTGCGTCTGTTTCTGAGAGTGTTGCTGAAGACCGTGAAATGTCGATTCGTCGCCGTTCGCAGCAATTGGGTTTGCGAAACACATTTCGAACCGAACACTGATTTTGGTAATAAAATTCAATGATTTGCAAGCGTTGCTCGTTAGTAAGTCTATTCATGATGAAATGTCAAAGCATACTGAGCATCTTTCTCTTTGACACCATGTCTGAAATCCCACGTGATCTGTCAAATACTAATGCATGAAAATCCTAACCTCAAAAAAATCACCCGTTATAATGAGCTTGGCTTTTATGGAAAAATAATAAACATTGAATAAACAAAAGAGACACAGCCAAAATCGATCGAAATGTTGTTGACTTAATCAGCTGGTCACAAGTATATGTATAAAATGATTTTTATATCAACGATCTCAAACCAGTTTACAATGAATTTTAAATGTGCTCTGTCGAAATGACATTTTAATATACCTTACGTTCATATCTATGTACCTAAGGTATGCATTAAAAGTTTAATAAGACCATTTTTTTACATTCATTTGAAAAAGACGTTTTTGGGTAGGAAATGACGTTTTTTCATGCCAATAGAGACGTTTTCTCATGCCGAAGACCTGGCAACACTGNGCTGCATACTCAAAAAAATTCTAAAAAATCTGAATAAAAAATTGAAAATCTAGCTGAAACCTTACAGATTTTTTATAACTTTTGCACAAAGTTTGAAATGTGGATTTATATTTTGTTTGTTATAACGGGTGATTTTTTTGAGGTTAGGATTTTCATGCATTAGTATTTGACAGATCACGTGGGATTTCAGACATGGTGTCAAAGAGAAAGATGCTCAGTATGCTTTGACATTTCATCATGAATAGACTTACTAACGAGCAACGCTTGCAAATCATTGAATTTTATTACCAAAATCAGTGTTCGGTTCGCTTTACGTCCGATTTATGGTCTACATAATCGACCAAGTGAGCAAACAATTAATGCGATTGTGACCAAGTTTCGCACTCAGTTTACTTTATTGGACATTAAACCAACCACACGAATGCGTACAGTGCGTACAGAAGAGAATATTGCGTCTGTTTCTGAGAGTGTTGCTGAAGACCGTGAAATGTCGATTCGTCGCCGTTCGCAGCAATTGGGTTTGCGAAACACATTTCGAACCGAACACTGATTTTGGTAATAAAATTCAATGATTTGCAAGCGTTGCTCGTTAGTAAGTCTATTCATGATGAAATGTCAAAGCATACTGAGCATCTTTCTCTTTGACACCATGTCTGAAATCCCACGTGATCTGTCAAATACTAATGCATGAAAATCCTAACCTCAAAAAAATCACCCGTTATAATGAGCTTGGCTTTTATGGAAAAATAATAAACATTGAATAAACAAAAGAGACACAGCCAAAATCGATCGAAATGTTGTTGACTTAATCAGCTGGTCACAAGTATATGTATAAAATGATTTTTATATCAACGATCTCAAACCAGTTTACAATGAATTTTAAATGTGCTCTGTCGAAATGACATTTTAATATACCTTACGTTCATATCTATGTACCTAAGGTATGCATTAAAAGTTTAATAAGACCATTTTTTTACATTCATTTGAAAAAGACGTTTTTGGGTAGGAAATGACGTTTTTTCATGCCAATAGAGACGTTTTCTCATGCCGAAGACCTGGCAACACTGACTAAGACCCGCTCGATGCCCCGAACAACGAGCGAGTGTTAATACTGTGAGTAGGGCAGTAGGTAAAGACCTCAGAGCACAGGCTGAAGTAGGGAATATGTATGTATGACCATTTGTAGTAAATTCTCTAAGTCTGCGTTCAAACACGGAAACTCGAGTTTCTTATTATCGGCGATTTCTCTTTTGGTGTTGCCCTTTGCATTCACACACAGAAACTCTTTTGTACGCAATTGTTGTTGTCAGCTGTGAATCGCCAACTTGAATTACTCAGGCGAACGAGAGCACAAAGCGTGTTTCCCGAGTACGGGCGACTCGGTACCCGTCCCCTTTCCTCGTCGCTCTCTGCCCTACAAGCTTCGAGTTTCCGCAACAAAAGTTTTCGTGTCTGAACATCGACTAACTCCACACAGGTTCTCGACAGCATGTTGGTACCATCATCGCCGGAGACCAAGGTGAGTACGATTTGTTTGATTTCTCTTTTTACTATAGCGTACATACATATTTAATATTTACGTAAGCATATAAATATATTCAATTGCCCGGTATATATGTTAATAGGTAGGCAGATACATTCGTAGCACGTTTTTTTGGTTGTGAAGAGTGAAAAGTGAACCAGTTCGGGGAAAATTAAACTCATGATAAAGCTGATTATGAACAGTGTTGCCGCGACGTCATGAAAAAATCTATCATAAAAAAAAAAAAAACAAATCTATCAAATATATCGTCGTTTAAAGTGCAATACCGCGTATCAACAAAATGCAAAACCGCGGATGTGAAGTTGCAGAAATTATTTTCTAGAGCGTAAAAACACTCATAATTCAAAATGGTTCTCTTTTTTATAAAGCAATCGCATTTCTGGCTAGTATATTTCAGGACGAATGTATAAAGATTGAGCCAACAGCTTGTGTGAGAAAATCCAATTTTTGGCAGCCAATGTCAGTTACGCGGTTTTGCAGAATGACTATACGCGATTTTGCACTTTAAACGAGGCATTTCACGTCACCGCGGCCACCTCTGTGCGCGACCTCTAAGGATTTTGATGAAAGTTGAAGAGATTGAGGGTCTAGGTGACATTAATATACGTGCAGCATATTTTGCCAATATGACGTAGGTTTGCCTATTTACACGGGACTTAAATTTTAAGAAAACGTCATACATACCTTTCTGTAAAGTGATGTATCTTGGACACCCTTTAACGAAACTTAACGTTGGTTTTTTTTTAACTATAATTTTGTTACTCATTGGGTTTGTTTTTAGAAAAGGTGTGTATTTCCTTTGTCTTGTTTTAATAAAAGGACTAACCTTGAAGCTATATTTGGAGGTCTAATATTCAATAACACTCCTTGCAAAAAAATATTAGACCTGTAATGATAGCTTCAAGGTTAGTCCTTTTATTAAAATAAGAAGAAGGAAATGTGTGTAAAAAAATAAACCTAATGAGTAGTAAAATTATAGTTAAAAAAAAACCAACTACACGCTTTTATTGCGATTAGAACTAAAAAGAAAAAAATTATTTATTGATTTAAAGATTCGTTAAATAAAGACATGAAGTTCCCTAACTTGCTGTTATTTAACCTTTTAAACTAGCTCAAAATAAGGTTAAAGTAATTGGCACGTAGTCATACTTGAAAAAAAAATCCACTGAAAAGCTAGTTGCAGTTATTTTTTACAGGCATCCCATTGGAAACATACAGCACGCTATTGGTAGAGTGTACGAATTTGTTGTATCATCAAGAGTTGAATACTTGCTCTAGCTGCTAGTCTCTTAAAACTTCCTGCAATTAAGTCGTAAGCAGATTTCCCATGTGAACTTCCGACAAGTTCAATTCTGCCATTTCCTTGAAGGGATTTTCATGATTTCAGACCTTTAGTAAAGTTAATATGATTTATTCATATGGTTTTTGGTTTTTACACACCTTTCTCTTTCAAAAATAAACAATTTCATAAAATTTCAATGTCTATTTATCATATTGCTCGAGCGTTCGGCGATCTAGAGTCCATACGCATAAGTAGCCCATTACGTGTATTTGGCTACTTAAAGTGGACATTATAGACAATGTTTTTTATGTAAAAATAAAAATTTTTTAAAAATGATATAAAAAAAAAAAAATCAAAAGGAAAAATTACTTAATTTTTTCTTGTTTTTATATGCTGCACATTAATGTAAAAAATGTACAACTAAAGCCCATAATAAGACGGAAGAAATATTTTTTTTTATTAAGTTTCGTTAAATGGTTTCCAAGATACAGCACTTTAAAGAAAGGTATGTATAATGTGTTTTTAAAATTTAAGTCCCGTGTAAATAGGCAACCCTACGTCATACCGGAAAAAAATTTTCTCCACGTATATTCATGTCACCTAGACCTTCAATCTCTTTAACTTTCATCCAAATTCTTAGAGGTCGTGTACAGAGGTGGCAGCGGTGACATGAAATGCCTCATATGTAAGTACATGGAGAAAAATATCTTACACACATTGATTTACTCAACTTTTTGAAAAATCTTAAATTAAAGTGTCACAGCACTTGGTATAGTCATAACTATTACGTTACACATATATGCTAATGATTTATGTTTAATTAGTAGTTAAAACGCCAAACAAATGATATAATTTGAATAAAAGTATACTTTATTAAAAGGAAGAGCGGTAGTTTATTTGTGGATCGTTCGAGTTCGAGTCGTCGTTAATAATTGAATTGTACTTAAAATCCTATTTCTACATTTGCTTGACTGGAACTTGAAGAGTTCCAGTAAATATGCATCATCAGCAATAATTCGTCTGATGCCATTTAATGGATTATTGTGAAATTCAAATGGAAGAATGGGTGGTATAAATTCTGGCGAACATTTTGCGCCAATTATGTTTAAGATTTTATTGCGATCAATCCAAGATGCTTTGTTGTTTACATCAAGCAGCAATTTCGGTAATTACAGAAATTTTTCATAATATTTCAGTATATAACAAGCCATCATATATTACGTTATAGATTGGAAAAAATAAAATTAAAATCAATTAATAATTAAGATAAGGGCCATTGCATGAATGTAATAAAAATTAAGAAGAATTGTCAAAACTGGTCAAAACGTCACCCTGCCATTATTTTTAACATAGATATATGTGTGAGTATGTCCCAATAGCTATATTCCAGTATCCCCCCCTTTGTAATTAGAATATTGTGTTATTTTACTATGAATTTATATAAGTCTTTGAGGACCCATCATCAAAATTATTTACTGTAATAACACTGTACGACATTTTCTCATTTTTCTGGAAATTGACGAAATTTTTTCTGAAAGTCTGGATTGTGTATAGAAAAGTAATTTCTCAATTTTCCCAAGATGGTGATTTTAAGCGCTCTTTTTTTAATATGAAGTTTGTGGTCGCAGTGCAGCATATAAAACAATTAAAAATGATTAAAATGCAAGCATTTACACACC
The DNA here is from genome assembly GCF_001687245.7 of Rhagoletis zephyria. Lineage (NCBI taxonomy): Eukaryota > Metazoa > Arthropoda > Insecta > Diptera > Tephritidae > Rhagoletis > Rhagoletis zephyria. The sequence goes on from NW_016157111.1 coordinate 764,578, forward strand.
TAAAAGACCTTTTGTGGACTTAGGGTCCGAAGAATCTCAGTTTGCTACTTATTTTTACCAAAAGCGGCCCGTTCGCTTCAATGTAAAAAACATGAAGAAAAATGCAAACAATCTCTCTCAAAAATGTTTCTAAACTATTTATTTGCCCCGTAGTGCACCCAGCAGCCGCGGCGTATTTTGTAAAAATAAACGCTTTTTGGTGAAAAATAATCTGAAGATTCAGATTCTTCGTGCCCGAAAACTTCCTGAAAGGTCCTTTGGTGGTAAAATATTTGTATTTTAATCAGTTTTAATTATATGATTTCAGTGTACTTTGGAAATACTATTTCTGAAAGTACACACTTTTAAACCAGGCAATTTTAATTTTGTGGTACTTTCATCTCATTTTCAGCACTATTTTTGCAGTCCATTAGGCACTTTTTGAAATTTTGAAATTCCATACCTGACATAGACCTAAAATTTCTATAGCGCAAGTACAAATTTGAGATCGATTTCAAGCGATCGTTATTCATATACCCACATATGTACATACATATATATATCACATATATACATCATATGTATATGTACTACTTTTCATATCAATTCAAGTCTATTACATGCGCCCGAGCTTTTCATTTTCAATCTCATAAATTGTTTATTATTAGTCTGTTCCTTTGATCTTCGGACTAAAACCTGTGGAACGGTTAAACTACAATTTTATACTCTCAAGTGAGAGTAAAAGGAGAACAGATGCAGAAGTCCACGGGAATGCAAAAAGCACTATTTCCTGTAAAAACGTCAGTCGGTTTGTTTACATGTCATTGGTACAACACTGATTTGGCTGAAATATCACTAAATAATTATTACTTTTACTTCCATTTTTTTTTAACAAATATAAGGTTCTTTGCTTTCACCGTTTTTTGTTTTTGTTTGCACATGCAAATCAGCTGATCGTTTGACACTTTTCATGAACTTACAGGAAAAAAACTCCGGACTAAATCCTGTAACTTCTGACTAGGAACAGTTGCTCAGTTACTCTCTCAAAAGTGTTCCCACTTACAGGTTTTATGTCAATAGGAACGACTTCCTGTAAGTTCTGACTAAATCCTGTAAACCGGACTGCTATTGGAACAGACTAAATGACTTTTGGTAAAATTTCAAAATCAAAAGTTATCAAAACCCATTTTATGGGTTGAGAAATATTAGTCCATTTATAAAAGCGCGGTGTATTAACAAGTTTTTATTTTTATTTATTTTCTACTTTTTAGCCTTGCCTTTATAAAATTGTGCAATAGATATTAAAATAATTCAACGATATTAATAGATTGGTGCAAACACTTGCATATGTATATGTGTGCACATTAGGGTGATACAAAATTGGAACTTTTTTGAATTTCTACTAAGAACTTTCGAATTCTTGAAGATAAGAGGGAAAACAAGTTCTTTCTAAAATTCCAGCTAATTTGCACAAGATTTAGAGATCTACAGATTTTAGATGCATCTTTATTAACAAATAGGTATATTTTCATCATATCTAGGTTCCAAAATATCAGCTTATTGGAACGCAGTTTATATAAGTTCGATAAATTAGTTTTAAGCATATTTATGAATTAGTAACTAAGTTTTGCCTTATAAGAAATTAATATTTGCATTAATTTTTTCTTGTTCCTTAGCCACTGAGCGTATGCTTAATACACCTAAGATCACATTATAATTCATATCAATAGTAGACCTCATCTATACTAATTATATAAAGAGAAGTCCCTTTTTTTTTGTAACAGGTAATCTCGCGAACGGCTGGTCCGATTTTCATGAAATTTTGTATACAAACAGCTTTCGGTAACCGCCATGTTTTAGGCTAAAAAAAATTTTACTTTTTTTCGGGTAGGTGGACCAGGGACCGGTCTATTCGAAAAAATCTTATTATAGTCCGATGTGCTTAAAATTTAGTACGTAAGTAGCTTTTGAGCATATATTAGCATATATGACCCATTTTTTCGGGAAGTGGTCCAGGGACCGATCTATTCCAAAAAATCCCATTTATGGTCCGATTTGCTTAAAATTCGGTACGTAAGTAGTTTTTTTAGCATATATTAGGATATATGGTCCATCTTTTCCGAGAAGTGGACCAGGGACTGATCTATTCGAAAAAAAATCGTATTTACGGTCCGATTTGCTTAAAAATCGGTACGTAGGTAGCTTTTTAGCATATATTAGCACATATTATCCATTTTGTCCGAGAAGTGGACCAGGGACCGATCTGTTTGAATAAATCGTATTTATGGTCCGATTTGCTTAAAATTCGATAAGTAGGTAGCTTTTTGCCTGGATAAGCTTATAGATTCCTGTTTTCCAATTTTCATGCAATTTCGAATATAAATAGCTTTAAGTAACGACCATATCAAGGGGCGAATTCGACACTAGGCAAGATTTTATTGCGCCAATCTGAAACAACGGATACTGTCACAATATAATTATAATATATAATATATCTCAAATAATATATATTCAGAAAGCCGTTTGTTAGTTTTCGCAAGGCTCGAGAGCGGCTGAACCGATTTTTTTGAAACTGCCACCTGCCGCACGTGTCCCAAGGATGGTCATTGGCACATTTGTCTGCTAAGATTAAGGTTTGGTGGTCATTTTCCGCTTTAAATAACCTAAGGAAA